>NW_005842856.1:103172-126228 GCF_000455745.1 Alligator sinensis | reverse complement strand
GGAGGGGTCAGGGTGGACCTTTAAATCAGTCCCCTGATTTGATTCGGATTTGGAGATTTGGCCACCGAATCTGGCTGAATGTCCTCCGAATTGAATCACCACTTGAAGCTTCACACAGCCCTAACGAACATCTTCTGTTTTGTGCCCTAAATGTAGAAAGTGTCTTTTAAGAAAAAAACGAACTGAAACAAAGTGTACCTGATCATACCTGTCACAACCCAAGGGTGTGATTTTTGTTTTTGTGTGTGCTTTGGCACCACTGAATTATTTTCCCGCCAATTCGTAGCTTTCTTTGCAGTGGCGGCTAGCGATTGGCTTGCTAGCCGTATAAAAAGCTTGAGTGGTTTCCGCCCAAGTTGGAGAACTCCAAGGAGAACCCCCGCAAGGGAGGACTCCACGAACACCAGGAGGAGGAGACTTAATGTCTTGTGAAGATCTCTAAGCGCTGCGGAGCCTATCGGACCCAGTGCATTTCAAGCAGGCAACAGAGGTCTGATCAGCCTCTAGCCTCTCCCCGTCGCCATTCGCAATCCTCGACGTATCCCTCTCCCTGTGTGCAAAAGGACCCACAGAGCCTAGCAAACTTCGTGTGAGTGAGTGAATAAAAGGATCGATGGAGCCTAGCAAACTTCGTGAGAGAGACCCGAGCTTGTCGTAGTCCTCAAACGAGGATTTAATCGGAGCTGTGCCTGGGAAACTGTCCAGCCTACACCGTGACCATCTTCGGTGTAAGTAAACAATCTTGAATCAACCATTACGCGTCCGTGCCTAATTCTAGCGTGTCGCCCGTTCTCTCCGATCCAGCGTGCCCGGGCTGCTGGCCACAGCCCGCACAGAGCAAAAAAGGGCCCGGATCGCTCCCGGCCCGCACATGGCGACATGGATGGGATCAGGAGTAGGCCCGCAGAATACCAAGATTGAGACTGCATTCAAATAGTCTGGGAGAATTCTCCCAGGTCTAGTCTCCTGCTAGAAAAATATGCCCAGAGCCACATGTACTGACAATAGAAAGCTGAGGCCCTGAAGAGTGGAGAGCTTGCAGTACTGACACAGTGCAGCTGGGAGAGGGCTCTGTGCATGTATTTCAGTGTGCTCTGCAGGCTCCCTTAATCTCCCTGGTGATAGATGGCAGCAGTGCATATGGTAGTCCTGATTGGCTGACAGAGATTGCCCATGGGCTGTGTTTCCCTGCAGCACAACATGGGAATTGTGAAGGGGGCATGTTCTTCTCCCAGTTGGATCATCACAGTAGAGTGAGTGACAGTCTCTAGGGAACATGTGGCAGGGGTGAAAGCTAGAGGATTATGTTCTGTTGGAGAAGCCACAGCATGTATAAACATTTGATCTAACCCTGGTTGTTCCCAGGTTATTATTATCCAGGAGTGGCTATTTTTACTTTAGGAGAAAAAGCCTGAATATCGGTACATTCGTGGTTTCTCCTGGGAGAGTCGCAACTCTTCCAGGAGAAACTGAATACCTGCACTAGGCCTGGGTCACAATATGTACACAGAAGCTGTAGCCAGGCATTTTGGCTCCCATTGCAGATCATGAGCAGAGCAGCCCCCTAAGTGCTATTGCATAACATTACTTCCATTTGATTTGGCACCAATTATGTGAGGGCAACCAGTGCTGGTGTACTGCTGGTACTGCCCCTCCTATGGTACTGACTGTGATTTTGGCATTTTCTGATTTCTGAGCGCTTAGCTTTACAACCTTAAAAATACTTTTTTACATTCTCTGTAGCTGGTACCTTTTAGGCAGCAGATATTTCAAAGCACTGAACAAAGATGAACTGAAAAGCAGCATTGCAGAATGGCTATGTAATCAACCACTAAACTCTCACTTTGTTAGCCAAGGGCAGTAAAATCTATTTTACCAAGATAAGAAATATTGATTGGGATTGAAGATTAGTTCCTCAGCTCTCTGGGAATGCCTTAGGATCTTTAACTTTTACCTCAACTACAGGTAACAGGCATCTTAGTTTAGAGACTTCGTCTGGAAGATGACAGCTTTCATAACTGAGTGATGAAAGGTGCTGCATGAAATCCCTGATCAAATTACATAGTGCGGCATCCTTTAAGTCTGTCAGAGTAGGCATGATCACTAGGGCTGTGGGAATAATAGGTTTTCTAGCTTTTTGGCTGAACAGAGGAAAAAAAACAACAGTAAAAAATTGTTTTTGGTCAAACTGCAATACAGATTTTAGATTTTTGCTACCAAATCAGAAACTCAAACAACACATTTCAGGTTCTTTTTTAAAAAACTTTAAAACATTAAAATTACATTCAGATTCATTTTTAAACCAAATGGGGCTCTGAAATGAAAAAAAACAAACCCCAAGAAGATTTCATTTTGAAAAAATTGAAATGAAATATTTAGACTTCTCCAATATTTATCTGCTCCTTCCCCCCACCACCGCCCGCTTTGCTGCTTTCTGGATGACACTAGTCACCAAATTCAGCAAAAGTTCATAAGTAGTTTTGGCTACTGTAAATCTGCATTTTTCAATTAATTAAATATACAACCAAAAATTTGTTCATGTCACAGAGCACTGAGGTGCCCTGTTCCCAAAGAGGGGAAACTGCTAGGGCTTACTCCCTAGCAGGGAATAACGAGCCCAGCTGGGGGTTGCCGGGGCAACCAGGGAAGGTCAGCTGACCAGAATGGGCAGGGCCTGGCTCCCTTATAAACCCTGGGGGCTGGGGCCAGAGACAGTTCACTGCTAGCAGCCAAGGGGGAAGGAGCTCTCTGCTATGGAAGAGAGGGAAAGCTTAACTGAAGGGGCAGCATCTGACACGGCTGAGGGATGAAGTATTCCCTGGTAGGCTGGACTGTTGTTATGGCTGGGTGGCTTCCATTTATGTTATAACCATGTGGCTTACGTTTGTGTTGTTGTTTGTAACCGGTGGTTTTGGGGAGGCTATTAGGGGTTGGAGGAGGCCTCATAGGGAACTCACACTAGTGTGGGGACCCGAGCGCCAGTGAGGGCGCAGCATTTGGGGTGCATAGATCCCAGCCCCAGAGAGGGGCAGTTGAGAAGCCCCGGAGAGGGGGCATTGCTGAGAAGCCCCAGTGCGGGCGCGGGAAGCCCCGAGAGAGGGCAGCTTTACTGAGAAGGCCCTGAGAGAGGGCAGCTTTACTGAGAAGGCCCAGTGCGGGTGTGGTGAGCCCCAGAGAGGGGGCAACATTACTGAGGAGCCCCAGGGTGGGTGCAGTGAGCCCTGGAGAGGGGGCGTCTCTGTTGGGGAGCCCCGGGGAAGAGGGCACATAGTGAGAGAGGGCTGGGGAGAGCCCTAGAGCTGGAGAGGGTGCATATCAAAGAAAGGAAGGCACAGAGGGGACAAAAAGGGGCCAGATTGTAATAAGGCTGGGACACAATGTCCATTCCATTGGCGAGGTGTGGACTGCGGTGTAGGGGAGGAAACTGAGCCGCAGATAGCGCCCCCTGGCCTCGGCGCAGTACAAGGGCAGCCTCCTGCTAATTAACATCAATTAACAGCAAGGCATGGCAGGAGAGAAGGCGGGCGGTTGCCCCAGGAACAGGTACATGGGCCACATTTAGATCATGAATAACAGGTGAATACCTGTTACAGTTCAGTTCCCAGTATATCTGGTTTTGAAAACAATACTGAATATTAATAATAATTTCCAGTCTGATCATATAGTTAGTTGTTAATATGCATGAGTAAAGTGTTTGTAGATTCAAGGCCTAAATAGAAAGATGATTGTTTTATGGGAACGAACAACTTTGTGAATAGACTGTGGCAGCTGTTGGAATAACATAATATAATAAACCAGATATTTGTTCTTGCTGGAGGAGACACCAGCTCAATGTTCTTGGGCTTTGTACTTTCCATGATTCCAAAAAACTAAGAGTGGAAATCACATGATTTTAGACTGAAACTCTCTTTGTGTTCTTCTCCCTCCTTCACTAATGCCCAAACCAATATCAATAAGCAACAACAGAATAGCAAGTATGGGTGTGTGTAGACGAAACGGGGCCCTAAATTGAAGCAGTGAGTTTTAAAAACCACCGCTTCAATTTAGGGCTGATTATTCCCAGGGCCCCGCATAAATAACTCCACACTTACCTGCCTTTCTGGCGGCGAAGGGAGGGTGAGCTGCCGGCAAGTGGAGTGGTCTTTGGGCTGGGGGGGGGCTGGTGCTTCCTTCCATGGAAGCTGCTGCCCCCCCCACCCCCCCGGTGGCACCCGCCCACAGGCACCCTGCTTGGGCGGTCCCGAGGGGCGCTGCAGCTGCGGAGGCAAGCACCAGGCCCCCACACAGCTCAGGCAGGCAGGCAGGCTGGCTCTGGTGGGGGGAGGAAAAAAAGATCAGGCATGCCACTTTTCTTGGGTGGAGCCTGCTTTCCTGGGCTGCTGCCAGGCTGCCTGCAGGGCTTCCTGCAGAGCCATGGAGCTGCATGGAGCCTGGTGCTTCACTCTGCACCTGTAGGGACAGCAAACTAAAACCGCTCAAAGGAGTTTTAATTTGCTGCACCCCAAGTCATTTAAGGCACATTACGCCACTGAATTTCCTACAGCAGATGGAATTAATGCAAAATACACATTAAAGCAGTGCAAAAGCATTTAGCCCATCTTAAAGTGTTGTGCACACACACTTCTTGTTTAGTCTACATTGTCTTTTCAGTTTTTCCCACAGCAGAGGTTTGGCATGTATCTCCACATCATGAGATTCTGCTGGCTGTTGCCCTGTTAGCTTACCCCAGGAGCAACTCCCCTTTACTCCTTTACCTCCTAGAAAGTAATACTGTATTTTAAACACAAACTAGATACCTAAATGATTGCAGATACTGGACTTCAAAAGGATCAAGAGCAGAGAGCTTTTGACCCTGGTTTAGATCTGCACACATCCACCACACTGAGGTTTTTTAACTGGATGAAGGAAAACTGTTAATACTGCTACAGTAAAACAAAGGCATTCACAGATTGCTGAAAAGAAGGGAGCAAAAGAGGAAAAAAGACTATTCATAGGGCTTGGCATGTTCTTTTTTTATACTTATGCCTTACAAATGAACATAAATGAAATGTTTATTTTTAAAGGTTCTAATGGAAATGCAAAGTATGCAAATGACAAATTAATGTCACTGCAATAGATGGGTGAAAAATGTGTGATAAATCCTGTGACACACCTGATCTGGGGCATCACTGTGAATTCAAAATACAGACCAGGTATTTTAAAAGTTTATGATACTTCCACGTGCTTAATATACAATGTAGGTAGCAGGATTACTTGTGTGTACTGCTTAAGTATTTTGCATGCTTCAGTAGTTTGCTGATTCAGAAGTAGTATGCTCAAGAATATTTCAGAACACAGAAATTGAGATAGAACATGAAGAAGAATATCATCAACCCAAAGATCCAATGTAGACTGGGGTTAATTTGAAGTCCCAAGCTCCCACACAGTTGCCACTCCCTGTCACTCTGGCTGCAGTAGCGGCAGCAGCTGGGGGCTCTGGGCTTCCCATCCCTCTTCTGGCTTCAACTTCCTACCCCAGCCACAGAGGAAGTCTGAAGTTAGGAAGCTGAGGGTGTGGCCAGGCTGCCCACATGCAAGGTGTGGAGTTGGGAGGGTTCCCATGCCTGGGGGTCCAGTGGCTTGTGCTCATGTAGGCTGCACTGTGTGAGGACCTTGGCAGCTTAGAAGTTTGACAGCCCTGTACTGGACAATGCCTTTCCTCTGCAATCCTTGGGAATTCATTATTTTAATGTATTGTCAATAATTTAAAACCGGATGAAGAGTTTCTAACACAGAAGCCAAGATGGATGGTAGCAGAGTTTGAGCTTCTCCAAATTAAAAGCCTGATCTTAAAGGACAACTTTTCAGCATAGCTAGTGGGAACCTTATCTACAGTCACTAAATCAAATTTCTTCATCATGTTACAAGCAGATTTTAGTTGTGTAACATCTGCTTTAATGGCTACAAGATTTGCAATGAACTTTTAATATAAATGTAAACTTTAAAATTATTTTAAGTCCATTTTAATTCAAACAAGGGTGGGGGTGGGGGTAGGGGTGCGTGTTTAAAGACACAGTGAAAAGTAAGAAGTTATGGCTTTGTAATTACAAGATCAAGGCTCCAGAAAATTAGGTTCTGTTCCTGATTGCCACAAACTCCCTGCATGACCTTGGACAATTGCTGAAGGCATGATCTAGCAAAACACTTAAACCCTATGGGCACTTCCACACATGCAAGCACATGCGCTTGTAGCAGCTCAAATAGAAGTGGTGCAAATTTGAGCTGGGGCTTTTTGCCTCAGCACATGTGCTTGGACATGCACTTTGTTGTGGAGCAAATTGTGCAAAATAATTGGGGCAAAATAATCCTGCCTGGCTCCTCCCAGATCTGCAGCCAGGGGGAGCTAGAGCCCAGGGCCAGCACCTGTGCTGCCCCTAGCAGTATAAAAAGCTGCCCTGTCCTGGTGCCATCAGTACAAAAAGCTGCCCTGGCAGGTAGCTCAGGGCTACTCGCTTCTACAGGAGCTTCTGGGGCCTAGCCAATTGGTACCTGGGGACACTACCCCTTGTGCCAGCTGGACTGCTGAAGCAGCCCTGAGAGTTCCCTGCACCCTTTACCCACTGCAGCAGTCTGGCAGTGGGGGCTGGTGCCTGGCTGTGACCTGCTGTGCCCCTGCCAGACCCAGACGAGGACTGCACAGCCAGTAGAGGCGTCTGTCCCTCTGGGCCCGCTGCCAGTGGACTGTGGCTGCAGAGTTGGCCTTTGTGCCAGAGTTGACCTACTGCCATGTGTGCCCCTGCCCGACCATCTGGGCAGCTATCGCCCAGAAGATTTCCCAGTGTGGTGGCTTGCCTTGAGCTGTCAAAGCTTGTCCTCCTGGCCCCAACTGGCCAGGAGGTCAGCCAGAGCCAGCTGGGTCCAAGGTGCCAGCTCTGAGTAAGCAGGGTCCTGCCACTGGCCTCCCTAGCAGGGATTCTGGTGTTCCCTATTGGAAAACTGAAAAATCCCTGATTAAAAAAAAATCCCAAAGTCACTCTGTAAAATACCCCAAAATCCATGTTCCTCCACAAGTAAAACAAAAGACCATGAGAGAGAGAGAGCGATCAGTTGGGCAATGTTTTATTGATATATCTACAGTGTTAAAGCAGTTTGGAAGACTACCAATGTCTCTATCACAATAATAAAGTGAATTCTAAATGCATGTTTCATGAATTCATGAATACATATGTTCTTCTGCTCCCTCCAGGGGCTACAGCCCTTCTCAGCGGCCACAGGCCCCGCATAGGGGCTATAGCTCCCTCGGATTGCTGCCCCATCTGGCCCCATCCCCTGCCAGTTCCTGCAGCCTTCCCCAATGGCTGCCCCACCCAACCCTGCCCCACCTGCTCCCCAGGTGGGGCAGGGATCAGGACTCAGGGGACTGGGGGGCTGGGTGGGGCAGGGATCAGGGGGGCTGGAGAAGTGGGTGGGGCTGACAGTGGTCCCCCCCCGTGGTCTCCTCCGCCCTTCTCCAGCCCCCTGGCCCCTTACTTACTGGCAGTGGAGCCTGGGTCCAGCTCTCTGTTTCTGGCATGCTGCCTGCCTTGCATGGACAGGCAGCATGCTTCAGCACCAGGGTGAGGGCTAACCATAGAGACGCTCTGGTCCTCTGTGGAGGACCCAGCCTCTGGTTGCCTCAGGTCCCAGATTGTGTCCTGCTCCACTTTTTTTTTTTTTTTCTGCGGGGTTTTTTGACCCCTGGATATCTGGGGGTCTAACTTTGCCCCTGCGCTGCAAAACTGCAGCGCAGGGAACATTTTCTCACTCCTGCATGTGTCTCTTGCAGCATCTCAAAAGTGTTTGAGACCTTGCAAGACACACATGCGGGCTCATCTGAACACGCCCCGAGTCATCCAATTGACTTCAGTAGGACTGCTGAAGTACTGTGGTGGATCATTCAGTGCCCTAGTTCCATACTGATACTTCCGTTCTTTCTCATTGCCTTGCCTTGTTTTCACTTGAGGCAAGAACTATCTGTCTCTTACTACTCTCCCCTTACAGAGCCTAGCAAAATAGGACTCTAATCTTGGCTGGAACCTCCAGGTGTTACTAAATTGCACATAATAATGAACATTTTTCTTTGTAACTATCCCCTTATTCACTACATAGATTGGGGCCAGTAAACGAGTGTAGCTAGCTCAATGGATCACTGCTTCAGAGCTATGGGAACTGGAAAGTAATACTAACTACCATATTTTCTCACATGCAACATGCAGACACAAGCAGCAGCCATCTTGGTAGCTGTGTGGCAGGCACCGTTTCTCCAGGCATGTTTCCTTTCTGGCAAAGAAAACAGCTTCCCTGCTTAAAAGAGATATACCAATATTTTTGGAGGGAAAGGTGTGCTGTATGTGAGTAAATATGGTATTCACAAAAGGTGAAACTGACAAATCTAGCTTCACTGTCTAAATTAATAGATGAAACTCTAGAACAAAGCACTCAAGTAGCATGATGATAAGCCCAGTACCAATAGACAAGACAGGCAGAAGCTCAAGAATGTAGTGGTTTGATTAAAAGTACCTCAGAATCAATGGGAATACTCTGCTTACTTCAAACAGGCTTTTTGAAGAGCAAAAATTGTGCAAAAACAAAGCATTTCTGTAATGTAGGTGTGACATGTAAGGAACAGTTTTTAAGGTACACAATTTTCATCTTGACAATGTCCCTTCAAGTAATGCCAAGAAAATTGAATAGCACATAGGAAAAGTAAACAGTCTTTTAAACAAAGACCTTCCGAACCAGCTATTAAAAAAAAAAAAAAAAAAAAAAAGAGAAATTGTTATCATTTTTATGTGGTTAAACCATATGAAAGTGAGACGAGGACTTATTATTATTTCTAAAATAAACATTCTGCAGTGTGGAGTGAGGTTTGTCTCTGAGTATCTTCTTAACATCTGACATCTGCCTGTCCAGGGACATTCCTCACTGTGCAAGGCCTGTACAGCAGCTGTATGTATGCACATGCATCAGATGGAATTAATCACATATTACATCCATACACAGCTTCCTCTTCTTCCCTCTCCCACACATCCTGCATCAGATGTTGAACACAGAGGAATCTCAGATGAGATAGCATACATCCTTTCTTTTTTCTGATCCATTGCTTGAGCTGCTACTCAGTTTTGTGCATGTGAACATGTTTGTTTGATACTCTGTTAAATTATCCACCTTTGGGTGAGTCAGTTTCTTCAGTGGGGGGGTTTATTTGCTGTCCATAATCTGATTTTAAACCCCTGGTCGCAGAGACCATCTGTGTGAATCATGAAAAAGGAAGATTTGTTTTCTAGTGGCTTGGTCAGAGGACCGAGATCCTCTGGATTGTACTCTTGGCTGTTGCCTTATACTAACTTCCAATTAAGGAGTTTTACATTAAGAACTTAATCCCTATTTGACCACCTAAATAAAAGGCCTATCTTTACAGATGCTGACATCCATAATTCCCACTGAAATCCTAAGGAGCTATGAATCCTCAGCAACTCTGAGAATCACTCATGTGGTTAGGTGACTAAATACAAATCTGGGAGCCCAGGCACCCCAGTCTGAAATTGTAAAATATTTTTATTTTACTAGTGCCAGGCCTCAGTTTCCCCTTCTGTAACAGAGAGGTAATTATAAATGGACATATACCTTGGAGGAACATTGCAAGGTTGATCCGATGTTTGAAAAACTACTTTGACCCTTGGCTAAAGTAGGCTTGCATAAATGCAAAATGTTATTAACAACAGCAATAAATGGAATTATAACCATTCAGGCTTCCTCCTTCTTGCTAAATGCTAAGTTGCTAAGGTAAAGGGACTAAAAATCTTGTGGTCTGAATTTCAGCATTCCCAACCTTGTCAATAGGTTAGAACTGCTTTGTACAACAGTGCTCTTTCTCAAAAATCCACTGTCTCACAGTTGAGAGAGAGAGATCTATAAAAAGGGATGACTGTACAGTGCTGACTTCATTACACCAGTGCATACAGAGAGATCAAAGACTTATTGAGAGAGCCTTTGGAACAGATAGAAGTGGCCTGCATTGACTCTGCAGTCTTATTTGTATCAATGAATATTGCAGTTCATTATGGATAACTGCAGCCTAGAGCCAGCATTTAAATAATGAAGATAAAGAGAGGAAAACCTGGGGAGGATTCAAAGGCCTAAGAGGGGCAAAGTGGAGCTGGTACAGCTGCATTTTAGATCTAGCAATTCTAGTAATGACAGCCCCCTGTTGGCTGATGCAAGGATATCATTCTCCGACATACTTGTGATTAAGAGGATCTTCTCTAAAAGCATGTTTTTTCTTAGAGAACACTATTAGTTGGCTCCTAAACTTAAGAAAGAGAAGACCAGAGATTGTGGATGATCAGTAAAAGGGGCTGTTTTTCAATAGAAAATGTGACTTTTGGATACAAAAATAAACCCCCTTTTTTGTTAAAAACAGGAAAAAAACCCCAAACCACAGGGGAAAACTTATGGCTGAAAACCAAAAGTTTAAATTTGAATAGACTCTTGGACTGCATTTTGGGAGCACTGCTTTCCTCTGTGGGTGCCCTGGCTGGGCCAAGATCTCAGGATACATTATTACCTCTTGCTTCTTGGGGCCCCATAGCATCTATAATTGTAATGCATCATGTCAGGCTGGGCAAGACAGACCACAAAAAAAAAAAGAGGCATGAGATATCTGAATTACGAAGCCTGTAGGACATTATGATGACACTTCTTTTTTTAAAGCATTTTTTGGGGTGGGGAGAGGTGTTCAACCCAAAGTGAAAACCTGACACTGTTTTGGATTCTGGATGTTAGGAAGCAAAGAATAGGGGTCTTCTTTAGGTGGACAGGACCATAACTGCACACATAAAAGAGCCTACAGCTCCATGGATGACAAAGGAATTTGGAATAGAAATATAAGTTCAATGAATTTATATACAGGCAGTCCTCGACCTACACCGTTTTGAGTTATAATGTTTTGCACTTACAACATTTATAAATTGACACCCTGTTTCAACTTTATGACATCAGTTTCAACTTTACAATGCTTGATCTGATGCGACGCCACACCAGCGAACAAGTTTGCTGCATCACTCATCTCCCTGGAGAACATCTGTCCAAACTACTTTGGTAACTTTTTTTAGGAAAGCAAAGAAGACTCCAGAAAAACCTGCAGCCAAGACTCCTGAGAAGACTCCAACCAAGATCCTTTCAAAAAAGTCCAGCAAAGTCACCTCAAAGATCTTCCAAATCAATATGATTGCTATTTACAATATAAATACATTAATGTAGCTATATCACTCATCTATAATTGATCGAGTAGAAAATGATGGGGTATCTTTAGTGAAAACAGGGTATTGGGCCTTAGTTCAGGAACCAATCCCCCATTTATAACATTGTTTCTTATGAGAAAATTGGTTCTGAGTTTCAACATTTTGAATTAAGACGCGGTTTTCAGGAACCAATTTTGTTGCAAGTCCGAGGACTGCCTGTATACTAAAGCAGTGAGAGATTAACAAGAAAACGTAACCAAATAGCTACCTGGTAGGGCAACATTACCCAATCTGATAACTAAGACAAGTGAGATATATGATTTATAGGGCTGCACAAAATTTTACCAGCTGTTTCATTTCTATGTTGTTTCGACTCATTTTGAACTCGAAACAGCAAAATCGAAAGGAAACGAAGGGCTTTGAAACAGCCTCAAAATTAAAAGAAGCCAGTTGAAATGTTTTGAAAGTTTCAAAATGTTTTGAGGCAGCAGCAGGTGGTGGGAGGCAGAGGAGATTCAGGGTTGTGCTCCCAGCGGCTCTGCAGCCCCATGTGGCTCAGCCAGGTGGGGAGCTCAGCCCTGGCTCTCCCGGCTTCCCGCTGCAAGGCTGCACGTTGTGGGGCTGGCAGAGTCAATGGGAATGCAGTGCTGGCTTTGCCCACCTCCCTTTACTGGGCTGCGCTCCTATCGGCTCCACTATCCCCATGGAGCCCATCCCGGTGCGCTCTGCATCCCACCACCAGACTAAGTTCCATGGGGCTGAAGTCACTGGAAGCCGAGTCTGGTGGAGAGAGCTGAAGTGCAGCACCGGGACTGCACACTGCCTGCCTCCAGCGGTGCATGCCATCTCCCTCAACCGGGTACTTGCTGCCCGGTGGAGGGAGGCAGCACAGAGCACTGGGGCTGCGCTCTACCTCTCTCCACTGGGCTCAGTGCCCAGTGGCTCTCAGCCCCATGGAACTGAGCCCAGTGGGGGGAAGTGGAGTGCAGTGCCGGGGCTACATTTCACTTCCCTCCACTGGGCTCAGCTCCCAGTGGCACCCTCCCATCCACACCCCCAGGAGGTCTCTGCCAGACTCTTCCAGGAATGTGGGTGAAACTTGAAACAGCACTGAAACAACAAAAGTGTTTTAACAAAATGAAACGGAACAGTGCTTTCGAAATGAAACACTCTTTTGTCGAAACGTTGAAACAGAATTCAAAGCGAAACAGTGCTGTTTCACTCAGCCCTATGATTTGTGTCAATGATGATATAAAATGCTAGACAGACACTTTGGATTAAGTTAGAGAGAGAGGGATTATCCATCTTGCTGGCTTTAATGCCCACTGAAAGCAGAGTAGGACAGACTATATGTGAAAACAAGAAAACTGTATTTTGTGTAGCACCTTTCATGAGGAAACCATATTCCAAAAGTTTCCACACAGTACAATTATAAGATTAAAATTAAAAATAACAACAGTGAGGGGTAAATTAAGCAAGATAGGAGTTAAAATGGAGAGCTGGTGAAGAAACATTTCAGGAAGGCAGTACTTGATAGAAACCACAAAGAAAGCAGCACTTCTGAGATTACTTTAAAGGACAGAGACACCTAGCACAGGAAGAATGGATAGTACAGGACTTAGAGAGAGATAACAGTGCAAGGTCTATGAGGTAAAGTGTTTTAAAGTTAGATGAAGTAAAATCAATTTCTTCATGGTAGGTATCTGCACCATGAAACCTATTATCCTAGATACTGCCCACTTGCCTTGTGGTAGGGAATATCAACAGAAAAGCTTCAGACTGCATGGGTACAAGATTGGAAATGCCAAACATTACCCTAGTGATGAAGGGGTTCCTCTGGAACACCACTGCTAGAGTCAGAGTATGGTGGCTTGTGCTGCTACTCTTCTTCCTTTGTTGGTTATGTGTAGATTTTGGCTTCCAAGCTGGCAAACACTTTTCACATTAGCATATTCTCTGGTATGGCTCTTTCAGGGTTCTAGTGCCTTCCAGCTCAAATAAACCAAACCTTTCCCTTATCCTAAGTTTATGTCTTGCAGAAAAAGTACAAATGCACAATGATAAAGACATCACCCTTCCTCACATGTGTCCCACATACATACTTTAAATCAGTTATATGCAATAGTGGATGAATTTTTAGCTTCTCATTAATACAGCCAGTAAAATTTGAATGGACAAAAAGGCTGTAAATACTGGAGGACAAGGAAATCTGCCTTAAAAAAACTCACACAACAAGTCTTGACTTCATAATCTACAAGATCAATAATCATCAACAGGAAATTCTGTTTCACAGTGCAATAAGACTCTCATTGTATCAAAGGATACCGGTGATGAAATGGGGTGAAAGAAAGAAAGACTTTGACTTTTGACTTTTTAGCCACTTTATTCAGGGGCTTGGGGTACAAAAACTTAGCCCCTCTGGAGTCCAAGTCCAATATACAAAACAAAGATGAACAAATTACCATCAAATCAAAAGCACCATGCTATTACATTTATAACATTACACCATGACAGACGCCTTCGCAGTATTGCACGTCGTGCCTAACATGCCATTATGTGGTTGGGACACCACTCTATAAACCAATGATTCCTACCCTGCTCTATCCAATCATACACATGACAAAATCTTCAAACTCCCTACACAAAGAAAAAAAGCAAAAAACAGCCTGGTGAGGGCCCAGGGCATGGCACGAGTATGGAGTCGCAGTTCACCACTGAGCCTGCACAGTTGCCCAGACTGGTCATGACATCAGAGTGCATATTGAAGATGACTGTCTTCCACATGGCACAGTGCTCCCTCAAGGGTCCAGTGTGCCTCAAAGGTGAGCCCTGCCCGCCAGAGCACAGCATGCTCAAACTCTAGTGAGAGGCACACCTGCACCAGGAGGCCAAAAAGCCTCAGGGCATTGTCTCACCCAGTCCCGGCAAGCCAGCTGTGGCAGCTCTTGAGGACAGCCATCTTGGCCTGACGCAGTAGAAAGTTGGCCAGGCAGACAGTGCCCTACTTGGCCGCCCAGTACGGAAAGGAGCACATGGAGGTGTTGTCCGAGAGGCTCTTGCCCAGCGCCTGCAGCGGTGGCTCGAGGGTGACAAAGGGAAGCCATAGGCGGGACAGTTGAGGAAGGCGTGAAAGAGATTCTCCTCAACACCCCCAGAGCAGAAGGGGCAGGCCATTGAGGCAACTGGGTAAAAGTGGGGTGCAAACGTGCCAGTGGCTAGGACACCATGCAGCAACTGCCACTGCTGGTGGCCAGTCTTCTTGGTGGTCTGCGGCTTATACAATGTGCGCCAAGTTGGGTGGGCCAGTGGGGATGCTTGGGGCATCCACAGTGTGGGGGACCTGGTGTGCCCAGAGATGGTCATCCAGGGTGGCTGCTGTCTCCAGTGGGAGGGCAGCCTGGATGTCACGTAGGAGATGGCCCATGCTGCGGACGGAGCACATGCCTAGCCAGGTGGTCAGGACCTTGGATGAGAGCTAGGTCAACCGAGCGGTGTCAAGGAGATGGCCCAGGTGGAGGACACACACCTGGATGAGACCAGCTGTGAGGCTGGCGGAGGCCAGGCTCGGCACAGGGTGCTGCAGGGCTGGGTTGTGCACCAGGGGCTCTCCTAGCAGTTGCGGGAACGGTAGATTTTGGGCCCGGGGCCGGAGGTGGAAGGTGCCCTGCCAGGCTCATACCATGCTGCGGTAGAAAGCCGGAAGCACTGCCCAGTTCAGGAGCATGAGGTCCATCAGGAAGAGCTCCCAGTTGAAGCTGAGGGTCCCCACCCTCTGCAGGAATCAGCATGCCGGTTGTTGCCAGGGTACGTGCTCCTTGCCATAGAGAGGTCACTGAAGAGCTTGCAGGCAGAAGGCGGCCATCTTGTTTGCCAGGTCAACCAGGCTCTGTCCTCCCCTTAGTGACAGGTAGGTAAAGGACAGCTCATGGGAGCCAGTGGCCCGCATCCCAGAAAAAAATCTACCAGTAGGCGCTGGAGCCTCTCAAGTAGGTCCTGTGGTGGGTTGAGTATGGCGTGCTGGTGCCACAGGGTTGTCACCACCAGGTTGTTTGCGATGATGACACGTCCATGGTAGGAGCGGCTGGGTAGGTGGTAGCCTCCACCCTTTCCTCAAGGCCATCCCAGTTGCGTGTCATGAAAGTTGGTAGCCCCAGGAACATGCCCAGGACCTTGAGGCCCTCGCAGCACCAGGTGAGGCCCCCTGGCCAATGGGGCGGGGGTGGTGGTCGTGCTGATCCCTGCACCAAGCAGCAGGGTACCACTCTTGGCCCAGTTGATACAGGCTGAGAAAGCACGTTCATAAGCTTGCTGGCAATCTGTCGGGGCCCACACATCCTCCTGGGTGTTAAGGAAGATGGTCATGTTGTCTGCACACGCTGACAGCCAGAGCGGAGGGCCAATGGATGGGCTGATGGCAAGGCCACACCACTCAGGTGGCAAGGCCACACCACTCAGGTGGTGCCGCAGCATGTGCAGCAGTGGCTCGATAGCCAGGGCATAGAGCATGCCTGATAGGGGGCAGCCCTGATGGATGTCCCTGCATGTAGGGAACGGGGTGCAGAGCATGCTGTTCACCTTGAGCAGGCTGGAGGTGTCTTGATACAAGACCCAGAGGGCTTCAGTGAAGAGGGACCTGAAGCCAAAGGCCTCCAGGGTCTGGAAGAGGTAGGCATGGCCCACCCGACTGAAGGCCTTCTCCTGGTCCAAAGAGATAAGGCTGATATCTAGGCCAAAGAGTTCACTGTCTGTGAGTAGGTCACGCAGCAGGAACAGGTTGTCTTGGATGGTCCTGCTCCACATGCAGTAGCTCTGCTGAGGCCCAGTGATGGAGGCCATGACGGTGCGGAGGTGGGTCACCAGCGCTTTGGCCAGAACCTTGTAGTCCGCACACAGCAGGGAGACTGGCCACCAGTTCTTAATGTAGCCAAGGTCTCCCTTCTTGGGCAGCAGTGTGAGCACCGCTTGGTGGTAGCTGACTGGTAGGACCTTGTTGGCAAGGCTCTCCTGGAAAACATGCAGGAGGCAGGGGCTGAGGAGAGGCTAGAAGGGCTTGTGAGAGGCTAGAAGGTCTTGTAGAACTTGGCAGGTAACCCATCCAGGTCTGGGGCTTTGCCAGAGGTGAAGCTAGCCATGGTGGCTGCCAGCTGCTCCTGAGACAATTTCCACTCAAGCTCACTGGCCTCCAGGGCACAGAGATCTGGCAGGCCCTTGTGGAGTTCCCATGTGGCCTCGGGGCAGGACAGCTCAGCTGGAAATAGGTCACGATAGAGGGTGATGGCATGTTCACATACTTCACCCGGGTCTGTGAATACCCAGCCCTTGGGGGTCTTGAGGTGATTTAAGACTTTGCTCGCTCCCTGTTGCCACTCCAGGTTGAAGAAGAATCAGGCTGGGGTGTCGGTTTCTGCTAGCTCTTGGCAGTGGATGTGGATCCTCACTCTGACTCAGAATTCCTCAGGCATTTCCTGCAGAATCATAAGGCTCTCGCACAGCACCGCATCACTGCTGGCAGCTAGCAGGACAGCTTCGAGCTCTGCCACATCTTCCTCCAGCTCTGACATGGCGGTGCAGTTCATTTGTGGCCACCTGGGTGTACTGCTGGCAAAAGGCCCGGATTTGTACCTTGCCCACATCTCACCATAGCTTCTCAGTCTTGTGGCCTCCCAGCCCCGCCAAAAGTGGGTGAAGCAGTCCCAGAAGTAGGAGTCTTGAAGCAGGCTGATGCTGAAGCACCAATAGGGTGCCCATGTGCAGGTCATCCCTGGCAGACTCAGTTTACAGCAGGCCAGGCCATGATCTGACGGGCCCGAGGGAATGATGCAGCCACTGTGCAGAAGTGGCAGATGGTGCTTGGTGATGTAAAGGCAGTCAAGGCAGGTCATGGTGAGACCACTAGCACTCATCCTAGCCCAGGTATACTGGCGCACGTCAGGATGCAGGGCTTGCCAGACATCAACGAGGCCTGCAGTCTCCAGGGTAGACTGCAGCTTGCGGGCTGAGGGCAGTGAGTCTCAGGCCCTGTGCGGTCTAGCGAGGCACCAATGGTGCAGTTAAAGTCCTCACCTATGAGGAACAGGTCATCATCCTCACTAGCATCACACATGAGGGTGGCCAAGGTCTCAAAGAAAGCAACCCTCTCCTGGCCATCAGTGGGTGCGTAGATGTTGATAAGTAGCAGGTGGTGTTGTGCTAGGGTGACGTGGACAGTCAGCAGGTGGCTGGGGATGACTTCCTGCACCACCGCCAATTCATGCTGTAGCTGTGATAGAAGAGTTGCAACCCTGGCGCTAAGGTTGGTGCCATGGCTCAGGAACAAGTGGCCTCACCAGGCAGTGTGCCAAGCCACCTGGTTGAGCCCGTCGGAATGCGTCTCCTGGAGGAAGGTGATGGCCAGCTGCTTCTGGCACAGGAGCTCCAGGATGAACTCCTGTTTCACTGGATCCCAACAGCCGTTGATGTTAAATGTGCCAATGCTCATGGCTGCCATGGGTGTGGGTATGGGAGAGGAAGAGCAAGGTAAGGTGCAGGTGGAAGAGCAAGCACCCAAGAACAGAGCAAAAAAGCAGAGACAGGTCGGGGAAGGCTTATCATGCCCTACTCTGCTCCAGGGACCCCCCCAGACCCCACTCATCTCTCACCCATTGTGAGAGCTTCCCCCATTGGTAAACCATCTGCCGAGTGCCTAGATCCTGTTGCATAAGTTTGGCTGCAGCTCTGGCAGCCTTGACAAAGAGTTTAGGATCTGCGCACAACTGGGTGATGCACCCCACTACATTCTTCTATCTTTTGGTCTGCTTCAGAAAGGCCAGGAGAACCCCATAGTCAGGGCCGACCCAGGGGTTCTGCCAACATGGGCTGGACATTTCTGACAGAACAGTAAGGCTACACCCACAAATGCAGTGTCTACACCATCAATGTCTAGACACGCCAGCCTCCTCTCACCGTCCAGGTCGAGGACTGGCTGCAAGAGAGCGATCCTGGCCTTCTTTGGGGGAGAGAGGCCATCCTGCTTTTGAGGTTGCTTGCTACACTCAGAAAGCTGGATCTCCATCTCACTAGCTTCTCCAACCAATTCAGTAGGCTGGGATGTGACCAAGAGTTTAGCAGACTCCTGTGCTGCCTCCTGGGTCGGGCCTCCAGAAGAGAGACATTCTGTGTAACTTCTACTGCTACTCAACTCCAGAAGTTAGGAGACAGGTGAGGGGGTTGGTGACCCCCGCCATCACCTCCCCCACCTTCAAGTCGTCCCCGTCTGCAGTCACATGCAACAGGGTCACTGGCATAACAGCTGGAATGGGGTCAGGCTCCCTGGCACTGGCAGAGGAGGGTCCCGGCAGGGATGGGGTGTCCTGAGAGGCCCCCTTCACCTTCCTTTTTGTTCTTCTTCTTCCTAGTGGCAGGTGGCCCAACCTTCATAGAGGATGGGCCAAACTGCTCATGGCTCACCTCCCTGGGGCCAGCTACCTCAGACAAGACTACGGTGGAGGGCAGCCAGGAGGAAGCCCAAACCCCGTTGTCCAACAGGGCCTTGGTGCCACAGTCACTGGCCACCCCAGCTGCCTCCACCAGGGTGGTTGGGACAGGCAGGGGGCAAGTGGAGGCATCAGCCCCTCTATCTGGTGGGGCCTCTACACCAGTGGGGGTGGGCACCATAGGTGGAATGGGCGGGGGAGAGGGCTGGGGAATAGTCCTAGCCCCTCCACTGGATGGTGCTCTCACACCTGAGACCCCAGCCCCCTCGGATGGAACAGGGGTGAAAGGAGGTCGGGAAGAACTCCTGGCCTTACTGGGATGGGCCTGTGTCCCAGAAGTGGATGCGCCATCCATCAGTGCCACTGCAGTTGCCGATGTTCCGGCTGCTTTTCCCTGAGGGTACTGGGCTGCGAGGTGGGAAGAGCTACCACACTGGAAACACATGGTCTCCCTCAAGGAAAAATAAATCACAAATCTCTGCCCGTCAAACATGAAGTTCAGGGAGTGAGGCAGAGACCACAGGCCCTCCCTGAGGAGCAAGAAAACCTGCCTTCGAAAAGACAGGACACGCTTCAGCTTCGGGTCCTTGCTTCTGATTGTCAGTTGGTGAAAGGGATTTGTAGGAACCCCATTGGGCTCGAGTTCCTTGGCTAGCTCCCAGTCGGTCACATGTTGGGGCACATTGGAAATCACCACCCTCACTGGGTGTCTAGGGGCATGACAAGATAGTGTACATCCATGACGTCCAGGCCCTCCATGCACACCCTGTTGACCAGGGTGGAAGCGCTCAGGTAAATCACAGGGACTATGTTAACACAACCCACGTAACGTATGTTACACTGTCCCAGGAGATCAGCTAGGGCAGCTATGCAGACCTCAACCCCGACATAGGGAGGGGTGTGAACCCTCAAGCCAGGGTTAAGGGGGAGGTCTTGAGAGGCATCCCCATGCCAGCTGCTGGGTGTAGGAGGAGCTATTACTGCTAGGACAGGGTTAATTTCAGAAGCTAAAGCTAAGGGAACGAAAAAAAAGATGTGTATACTAACTACAGAGATAAGTATCTGGGAATGCGGCCATAATAAACTAAATGGGAAGGAGAAAGGAATGGAGTGAAAAGTGTCCGGGGGGGGAGAGGGGGGGGGCTTATGAGGGTTAGGAAAAAAACAGAAAAAAAGAAAAAAGGGGGAGATTAAGAGCACCTCTGGAAAGGCAAGATATAGAAAAAGATAACTTCCCACAACAAACAAACAAAAAAGAGAGAAAGAAAGAAAAAGAAACAGTTAAAAAAAAAAAGCTGTGAAGTAGCAACTCGCAGACAAAGAAACCAGAAGTGAAGGGGGAGGGGACAGAGAGCAGAGAAAGAGAAGAAAAAACACTGCAAAAATGCAAGAAAAGAATGAGAAAGGGAGATAAACAGAAGCAAGATACCTTTAGACAGGTGGGAGTCAGAAAAGAAAAGAGACAGGAAGCCAGGGAGTCCTATACTCAGGATGGCCCCACACAGCTCCAAGCGAGCCTGGTCTGAAGAGTCCAAGGTGGAAGGAAGGGTTAAAGCAAATGGCCAAAGAAAGATTCATGAAACAATGTTAAGAATAAGATGGTGTGTGAAGGTGGTTCCAGCCTTTCTTACTTTTCCAACCAGTGTTGCCACTTAAATGGCAAATTTAAGCTCTCCCTGATGTGGCCTGGAAGTATTACAGGGATAAAATTTTCACCAAGATGACCTCTTTCTGAACTATTTTCCCCAGCTTTAGGCACAAACACTATTTCACAATAGCCAGCAGGCAGGTCCTTGCCCATATTTTTTTTATTAAAAAAATTGCTTACAGCAGTGTGGTCAATATATGGAAACTCCCAACCTCTGCTTGTGTTTGAGTTTCCCTTCTAAGTGCCCCCTTTTGCAACACTCTGGAAGTGTGCAGAGCAAAGTCTTACTCCAAAGCCACAACCAAACCTAAAGTATTCTCTTTAATTCCCGCCCCCCCTCCCCACCACCCCTTTGAGATTCAGAAGTCATAGACTAACTGGTAAGCTATTTAGTAACCCATTCAGTCTTTTGGACTAGAAATTGATTTTCCTCATCCTGGCAGGAAAAGATTCAAACATATGTACAGCTGCTTCAGAAATAGAGCGCCAGCTTCTCATCTCATTTATATCATTCTAAATCCAGAAAAGCACTGATGAAGACAATGAATTTACAGTAATGTTACTAAGACCAGCTCAGAAGCTGGGGGAAATAGTAGACTTAATACTATCCACAGGGATGGCATGAAAAGTATTATTCAGAACATGAAAAGACTTGTGCTGAGGAACTTCTTGGGAGAAGAGTGAAAATATCATCCTGGGAAATGTCTGTGCACAAAAATTGCTTTAACTAGCCAGGCACAAAGTAGTACAAGCTCTCTAAGATTTCACCAAACCAAAGCAGATCAAGCCGTGGTGGGACATGTTTAGTGGACAACATGTATCATAAAACCTACCCTGATAGCAGGAACCTTTATGTTTTGCAATCTCAGCAGAGAAGGCTAGGAGTTAGTAGGACCAGAGAGTGAATAGGACATATGTAGGGTAGGTTGTCCTACTACTGCCAACATTGGGCATGTGCACACATGCAGGCACATGCACTTGCAGCAGCTCAAATAGAAGTGGTGCAAATTTGAGCTGGGGCTTTTTGCGTTAGTGCACGTGCCTGGACATGACCTTTTTGTGGAGCAAATTGTGCCACTTGGGGCAAAATAACACTGCCTGGCTCCTGCTGGATCTGCAGCCAGGGGGAGCTAGAGCCCCAGCAGTATAAAAAGCTGCCCTAGCAAGCAGCTCAGGGCTACTCTCTCTCAGGAACTTCTGACACTACCCCTTGTGCCAGGTGGACTGCTGCAGCAGCATCCCAAGTCCATTTTTTAAAATACCCCAAAATTCATGTTCTTCCACAGAACAAAAGACCACTCTACACACACACACACACACACACACATAGAGAGACAGACAGACAGACAGACAGAGAGGGATTGATCAGTTGGGCAATGCTTTATTGATATATTTACAATGTTAAAGCAGTTTGGAAGCCTACCAGTGTCTCTATCATCATAATAAAATCAATTCTAAATATCTATATGTGTGAATGTGTGCTTTTGGCTTTCGTTGTACATGATGGGTGAGTGATGGGGGGGATGTGGGGTTTGCAGGAAGGGGCTGGGAAGTGGGGGAAGGTGCGTAGGTGTGTGGGTGAGTGTGGAGGGATGTGGATTCATGTGTGGTTGGGTGTGGGGCAACTGCAGGGGGACTGTGGGTGTGGGGGTACCCTGTGGGGGGCTCTGTTCAGGAGGGGTGGGTCCCCTGGCCTCCACAGGATGCAGCTCCCCGACAAAGCTCATGGACAGGCCCCTCATGCAGGGCCCCAGGCACCCTGCAAGGCCATAGCCCCCCCATGCAGGGCCCATAACTTACCTTCTTCAGCAGGGACCCTGCATCTGCAGAGATCACGCTGGCAGGGTCCAGTAGGGACTCGGTGCCAAGCCACACTGGGTCCTGCCGGCACTGGGGCCCTCACACAGCCAGGCCAGCCCAGTCCCATGGCTGCAGGACCTTACGCGGCACACAGGGACCGTATGCTGAGCTGCACTGGGGCCACTCACGCAGTCAGGCTGGCCTGGGGACTGGGCTGGCCTGGCAGTGTGAGTGGCCCCAGTGCCGGCAGGACCCAGCACAGCTTGGTGCATGGCCCCTGTGCACCGTGCCTGGTCCAGCCTCCGGCAGCAGCACTGCCTGCCCCGCTGTGCAGGTGGGGAGGTGGCGTACGGCAGGACCCAGCCCAGCACTGAACAACTGGCTAGTCTGGCTTCGCACCAGAGTGGGTCGCGCAGCTCCTGTGCAAAGGCACAGGAGCTGCGTGGCCAGGGCTGGATCGGACTGGTGGGGTGCATTTTCCAATGAGCCCCACTGGCCTGATCTGGCCCAGGCCACCCGCTCTGGTGCAAAGCTAGACTAGCCAGTTGCATGGCACGGGCTGGGTCAGGTCCCGCTGCATGCTGCCAGCTCTGGCCATTTGCCCCCCTCCACCCCCTCACCACCCTGCAGCCCTGCCACATGCCTGCCTTCCCAGCTGGCCCTAGTGGCACCAATGCCAGCAGGCAGCCTGGCTGTGACTCTGCTGCAGGCACAGGTGGGCAGTGATGTGGCACTGTGTGACCTGGACTCCTACATGCTGAATGGACCCGGCCCAGCCCATCCAAGGCCATGCACTAGTGGGCCAGGCCAGGTCCATTCAGCATGTAGGAGCCTGGGTCACACAGCACTGTGACACTGCCCTCTGTGCCTGCCGC
>NW_005842856.1:81144-103122 GCF_000455745.1 Alligator sinensis | reverse complement strand
CCCAACACCCTTCGACATTCCCCCTGCCACCCCTCACACCCCCCCCATAAACCCCCCACCCCCATTCCCTAACTTACCTTGGACAGCGCTGAGGGGTAGCAGGAGCACCACAGAGCACTGGCTGAAACCAGTCTCTCTTCCGGAGGACTGACTCCTATGTTTGCTCCACTGTTTGCTCCTATGTTTGCCCCACTGTTCTGCGAAGTGGGGTGTTTTTACCCCTGGATATCCAGGGGTGTAATTTTGTCCCACACGTGCCTCTTGCTGCATCTCAAAGGGGTTTGAGATGTGGCAAGAGGCATGTGCATGCTCATGTGGACGTGCCCATTATGTCTACTTGCTGGTACACAGTTCTTTGCTTTCTCAACCTGGCACTTTCCGTGAGAATTTAATTTAGTTCAAATTCTATTACAGATGAAAAGCAACTTATTTCTCCCAAAATTGACTTGAAGAACAAGCGTGATCACCACAAGGGGTGATTCTTTGTGGTTGCATAAGTAATGCTCAGAGTTTCTCCTGAGTATGTTAGGACTGATTTTTCTTTTTCTAGTTTATGTCCTTTCCTTTCTTTTGGAAATCTTCATCACTCCACAAGCACCTGAAATTCCTCAGTGTACTACTATAACAAGATACTTTCCTTGAGTTGTGACTTGAAGATGACACAATGTCACAATTCTCTGTTTCATTGTAGGTTTCACAATATCAAGCTGCTGCTCTTTTAAAAATCTAAATAATCATTCACAAGCCAATTGTGAGATTTTGCAAGGCATTAATACAACAACTGTGAAACAACTGTGCCATTCCCTGTGCAGTATATTAAACTTCTATGGCTCATGCAGAGACTCCCTCTTTAGAGCTGTGGTTAGGAAATCTTTCCTTTTGTAGTCCAAAAAGTAAATTCCTTTTGCTGAGGCAGTGAATTTATACCCGGGGAAACTGAGAATACATTCAGGGAGAGGAAACCAAGAATAAGAGGTTATAGTGGGAACTGAGGAAGGGAGAGTGTATTTCTTCTAAATACCGAAAAATATTATGTGGCAGTAAGTATTAGGTTCTCATTAGAGTGGGCATTAGAAAAGAGAAGGGTGGAAAGCAAGGTGGCTGCAAACAGGAAATCAACAGTGCCAGGAAAAGAAAAATGAAGGGGAAATTGTCCTCTCTATGGTTGGCAAAGTCTCTACCAGGAAGTAAGCACATACGCATCATAAACCAGTCTATAAGCAAAAACTGCGGTAGGCCATGGTCAAATTATACTCCAATTTGAGGGTGTACTAAATTGACTAAATTGAGGGGGAGCATCACCTCCTTTGTTCTATTAGTCATGCACACACGTTTACCAAATCTTTTCAACACACATTGACCAAACTACTGAGGAGTTATAATTAATAACACAGCTATGACATTCTCTTTCTGCCTTTTGGTAGAGTGCACTGGTTTACTATTAGCTGTTCATGCCACTCCTGTTATAAACACAGGCAATTATATCTGATTAAATAACTTCCTCTGTATTTTGGGGAAGACTAGTAAGAGAAATACTTTTAGACCTGGGGTGTTTTGCTCTCAAGAAAGAGTAAAGACACCAGTGGAAAGGAATTCTTCAGACTAGTTTTAGAATAATTTAAAATACAATTAGAGTTACAGGGAAAGCACATGTTTTACTTCTAACAAAAATCTCTCTTACAACACAGTTGGAAGAAAAGTTGTTTAATTTTTTTTTAAAACTAATAGGCTCTTCAGAGTCTGTTGGTAGGCAGGTCTATTCTGTCTTTGCTATTCACTTGCTTAAGGACCAATTCTGCTGTCACTGGCCGTGTCTACATGAGATGCTGATTGTGCAGTCATTACTGTGCAGTCATTTAGTAATTGTATAAATAAGTACTAAATGACTGTGCAGTAACCCACGTTATTGCACAGTAGTGCCAATGAATGGCTTTTTTGTGACACTGTGCAGTAGCCTGAAACTAGTGCACAGTAGCATCATGTCACGGTTTCTGCCACATGACCCTACTGAGCAGTAAGTAATCTTCGGCTACTGCGCAGTCAGTGTCTCATGTAGATGCAGCCACTGTGCTATAAATTAAGTGCTATAACTTCATGGAGATTCGTGGAGTTAATTCTGCTGTATAATCAGGACCTCCATCTGTCTATGTCTGTGGACCATATGGAACCTACTCAGAAATAACAAATATGGGTATCATAATTCTAATAAAAGGACATTTTGGTCTATTTTAAATGTGCCATAATCACTGTATCTAGGCAATGAGTACAAGATTAAAAACTGCAAATGCCCTCTGTGTTCTACTATTTCTTGCTTCAGCTTCTGTTGCTTGAGTAGAGGAAAAAGTCACTGGGTTGTATTTCTCCCATTGTTCCTGAAGCAAGGCACACAGTATCTTTTCTCAACAAAATCAAAAACCCCAGGAAACTTAGCTATTTTGAGGTTTGGACTTGGAAACAAAACTAGGCAAGTTTTGCATGAAACTTCTTCAGGTCCTGAAAGCCTTCTGTCAAAACACAAGGCAATAGACTTTTGCCGACTTCCTATAGCTGTGAATCTCTGAAGGCTGAGTTTTGTGCTTTGGTTTCGGTTTATTACCCAATGAATTCATAGCATCAATCTGCTCAGGAATCAGCCCAGAATTTCAGTGGGAGTTAGCTACCTTAGATTCACTTAAATTCTATTGTAAATCTAATCAGGTATTTATAATCTCTGAATTCTAGCATTTAATCCATTGTGTCACTACAAGGAACTCCAGAGCAGCTGAGAATAAATCAATAATAATACCATAATCTAATTTCAAATCAGTGTTTGGAGATGTAGAAAAATGGTTCAGGGAAAGGTAAGCACCTAGTGTCGACTGCAGTCCTTCAACCTATTACTTTTTTTTTTTAATCTCTTTCATTTTTTGAAAGTAGGAGTCACCATACATCTTCACCCTGGGATCTTAGGGGCCCAAGAAAAATGGTGACATAGCAAACAGAATGAAATACCTTCTTTTAAATTCCTCCTATGGTTAGATTCTATTTTGAAAAGGCCTACCTTCTTCATTAGGTGCCTAACCATAAAAATCTCCAAAGCACATGGAACCTACTCAGAAAAAATGTTCTCACTCTTAAACCAATAGGAAAGTCTTAAAGGGTATTAGAATCAAAGCATAACTATATTGTGTCGCTTTTGGTACCTGAATGCTCACTGCAGCAGTTTGTCTTCCCTGCCTTTCCCAGTGTGAACTATATTTCCAAATTTTAGGGATTATCTGTTACCCTCACATTTGCTATTTCCAGCAGACTCCCTGCCCTACTCTTCAGAGGTGCGCAACTAGAGCAGTCATTTACATGGCAAGATCATATTAGAAAAGCGATTCATGTATTTTTAGCTTCTTTTAATGCAGTTTAGCAGCTGGAATCAAGCAGGAAGAGCCAGCACCATGACACCAGAAAGCTCTCTCCAGAAACTGTCAGCAAAAGCTCTGGAAACCACCAGTAGTTCACAGACTTCAGTTCAGGAACCTCTCTCTTAGCGGCCTAAGTTCATAGCTACAAAGCACAAGATGTAAAAATCTTGGCCCATTAATGCCAAGAAGAAAAATCCCAATGGCTTAATCAGGGCCAGCATTTCAATCAAATTTCTGGATCAAAATTTCTCTTTAATCTTCTGATGATATTAAAACAAATCCCTTTTTGATTTCATCATCCATGGGGACTATTGTAATTAATGTTAATTGATATTTACAAAATTCCATTAGTGTACATGATAGTGTAACAGATAGGTCCTAGCAGACCTATCATTTCCAACCATGGGACCCTAACTGAGGAAATATCAGGTTTCGTTGAATCAATCCTAAAACTGCTTGTCACCCAAAGAGCAAGTTTTGTCCAAGACACTACAGACTTTCTACAGAAACTGAAAAACATAGACCATCTTCCCAGTAACACCCCCCTAGCCACCATGGATGTTCCCAGCTTATTCACCAACTTCCCACCCCAGGATGGCATCCAAGCCTACCGTACATATCTACAAGAGCAAGATTACAACTCAGAGTACACACCCAAAGATTTACTGACCTTTTACACGTCATCCTCACACACAACAATTTCACTTTTAATAACCAATACTTTCTCCAGACCATGGGTGCAGCTATGGGCACCAAAATAGCCCCAACCTTTTTATGAACCACCTGGAAGAAGAATTTCTCAAGGACTGCACCATCAAACTCTTGAATGTCGTTAACATCTTCATCATTTGGACTGAAAACCTGCAATCTCTGCTTGAGATCCATCAGAAATTCAAGAATCACCACCCCTCCATCCAGCTATCTCTTGAATACTCCAGCACCAACATGTCCTTTCTAGACACGATGATCAATATCCAGAATGGTAAAATACAGATCACGTTATACAAGAAACCCACAGACCAACATACATATCTGCACAGAACCAGCAATCACCCTAAACACACCAAAAAAGCTGTGATATACAGCGAAGCCCTCAGATACCATCAACACTGAGAACACCCGGGATCGCCACCTCACCAATCTTAAAAAGGCTTTCACCCAACAAGGACACTCCTCCAGAGAGGTAGATCGCACATTTGAAAGAGCCACCCAGATACCACGTGAAGAACTGCTGCAGTACAGAAGAACCCCCCCGCCACAAATTGCACACAGCTGGTTATAATATATCACCCCTCCCTCAAATCCATAGGGAAAATCCTCAAAAAATTGTAACCCATACTAGAAAGAGACCCTATTCTTAAAGAGATCTTCCCAGAACCACCCATCCTAGCCTTCAAACAAGCACTGAACCTCACTAACCTCATCACCAGAAGCAAACTTCCTATGGTGTAGAACACATCGACAAGAAATGCAAAACCTGCCAACACATTTCCATCACCCCACATTTACTACACCCCACAACAGAGCCATCAGCATCCCTGCATCTTACAGCTGCACCTCTAGAAATGTAATGCATCTCATCCAATACACCAAATGCCCTGATGGAAAATACGTAGGTGAGACCAAACAACAACTGCACACCAAAATGAATGCACATCGGAGATCTGTCAAAGACAAGAATACATAATAACCTGTGGGGGCACATTTCTCACAAGAAAACCACTCTCTCCCCAGTCTCTCAGTCCTGATCCTCAAAGGAAACTTACAAAACACTTCTCAGAGACGAGCCTATGGACTCCACTTCATCAACCTCCTGGATACAAAAAATCATGGACTAAATATAGACATTGGATTTATGACACATTATAACCTGCCTGACATCTGACTCCCCAGGTACCTCTCCACTATTTAACTGCTACATTCATCCCCCTTCTCACCCTGCCTGTCTCTCACCCACTGACTCCTCAATTTACATCTTCACTGACTGCCTCTGGCTTCTTTATGATGCATGCCATCCAGGAAGAGCACACACTAACTGCAGAGACTTCCTCAGCCTGACGAAGGATTTTTTAACCTGAAAGCTTGCTAAAAAATGTTTTCCAACTATTTAAGTTGGTCTAATAAAAGATATCAGATTCACCCAAAGACCCTTGTCTGCCATTAGTGTACATGGCATTTGACAAGGTTCCTTAGGAAACAACATTCCTGTGCTAAGGAACCCCAAATGCTTGAATCTCATGTCTAATGGACATGGCCATGGATGGCAGGGGGGTGAGCAAGGGCTGTGCAGACAGCTACAGCCCTCACTCACCCTGTGGCTGCTGGACTTGTGTCACTGCCTTCAGACCCCGTTACTGCTGGAACCCTGCCTCCACCGCCAGATCTGCTGCAGTGGCCATTGGCCCTGCAGGTCCATCTTGGGAGATGCCCCACAGTTCAGATTTGGCCCCAGGTGGGTTTGACATTCCTGGTGTAGACAAACCTGAGCTACTCTGAATCTAGAAATATATCCATAGCAGCCTGGAGCGCAGCGTGGCCTAAAAGCCTTTGTATTTTTCTGGTATCTCAGCCTGGTTTTGTATTTCATATTGAGTTCTGTACTGTTATAGCCAGAGAGTGACCTAGCGAGTTTCAGACTACATCAAATATGTTTTACACCATAACCTGAGGAACAACAAAATGTAATTTATGCTCACCTTAAGGATCTTTTATACTGTCAGAGTGGGAAGGAGTTCTCTCTCTAAGAGAGAATTGACTCTTTAGGCTAAGTACAGACAGTCAAAAAGCCTGAGGCTGAATCGATTCAATCTAGGCATCTTCCTTTATGCTGTGTAAGTTAAACTGATAACAAACTGAGCTGACTTTTATTTTTCAATTGGGAAAGGCAGAGGGAGGCCTGCACTGACTCGGGCCAGTAGGTGGGGGGCGCTAGAGCACATCTTCCAGCCTGCTGGTCATTGCAAGCCCAGCCAAGTGTCCCCAGATCCCTGCTGTCCCTCCACAGGGGGTTCAGGAACTCCTTGTCCAGGTGCTAGCCCACCAGCCCAGGCAGCCCTGGGGACCTGAGGGGAATTCCCCACCTCCCCCTTCCCAGCTGCTGATTGCTTTAGCGGGCACCACAGGAGGGAGGGAGAAGAAGTCCTCTGGGCCAGGTGCCTGCCCCTGCAGCCCAGCATGGAGGCACCCAGGAGCATCCACCTTGGGGGGCTTCCTCCTACCCCACCCAGGACCCCCAGCCTTGAGCAGCCCCAGGGAGCTGAGGGGAATTGTTCCCCTCTCCAACCCCTGCCTTAGCTGCACTGAGTCTCAGGGATAGCTCAGGGAACACAGGGAAATTCCTCTGCTCCCTTGCATTAGTTTTGCCTCAGACTTGCAGCAGCTAAGGCAAAACCAGCTGCAGAGCAGCAGGAGAATTTCCCTTCGCTCCTTGAAGCTGCCTGAGACTTGCAGGGGCTGAGGCAAGCAGCTCTGTGGTTCTGGAAGGGAGAATTCCCCTCAGCTCCCTGGTGCTCTCATGCTGGACTGCACAGGCAGGCACCCAGCCCAGAGAACTGCTTTTCCCTCCCTCCTGTGGCAGCCACTGAAGCAATCAGCAGCTGAGAAGGGAGAAGGGGAGGGGAGAGAGCTGCCAGGGTCTGCAAAGCCCCCACCACAGGGGCTTTCCCTCCCTCCATGTGCTGTGTAGACTCCAGCTAGGGAGACTGGGGATCTGTTTCCTTTCTCCCTGTCACTATGAACTGACACACACAGGCAGGAAGCAAGCTAAGGAGCAGAGGGGTGAAGCAGTCCCTGCTCCACTGGAGCGGGCAGCATAGCCCAGTGCTGCAAAGCATACTAGGATGCTAGGGGACTGTTAAACCAGGAAGGGATCTGGGACAGAAGTTCCATAAACCACTTTCAAAATGACCAGACCTGGTTTATGTGCACCAAACTTCTGTTGTGTTACAGGTTTAAACCAGTTTCTGATCACTTAAACCAGCTTATGTGTTACTTTTGTCTCTAGCCTTACTGTCTAACATGAATCTATTATCCAGGGGAGCCATGGTAATTTACATTCACTGAGTATCTTTCTCATTACACATACTGCAACACAGGATCATTCAAATCTAAAGGAGTGCTCATACTGGTGGGGAGAAGAACAGTTTTGGAAGCATTCATGAGAGCATGTTTTACAAAGGAACATCAAAGGAGAGAGAGAGAGGAACTGATTAGTGCGGTGGGAATGAGAGGCTTTACAGGCCAAAGGGGCCACATAAAAGTTACACAGCCAAGAGTGAGAGCAGGGAGCTGTGCAAAGAGCAGAGGAATGAGCATGAGGAGGACAGGGGGATGAGCTGGACCTGAAATTTTCAGGTCAGCTCACGGAGGCTGTAAGGACAAGGGATGTGGTTGTCATGGGTGACCTAAACTACCCAGACATCTGCTGAGAGGATCAGTCAGCCAGGTCTGAATGCTCAGGTAGTTTTTTAGCCTGCATACAGGACCTCCACCTAACCCAGGACATACACAATCCCATCAGAGGAAATGCCTTGCTGGACTTGGTCCTTGCCACAGGCGATGACCTCATGAGGGATCTGCGGCTGCTTGACTACCGAGGCATTAGTGACCATCGTCTGCTGGAATTTACTATCTGGCACAGGGTGGTGAAAGCAAGCAGTAAGGCAAAAGTCCTTGACTTCAGGAAGGCTGACTTCAATGAGCTAAGGAGATTAGTAAGAGAGACACTGGGGACTCAGAGCCTCAATGAGATGGGAGTCCAGGATGAGTGGTTGTTCCTTAAGGAAACGATCCTCCGAGCTCAGAGTGAGTCAGTCTCAATGCGAACCAAAGGGGGCAAGAGTGCTAAAAAGCCCCCCTGGCTCAGTAAAGGCATCCAGGAGTGCCTGAGGGCAAAAAAGGTGGCATAGAATCAGTGGAAGCAGGGGGCTATCACCAAGGAGGATTACACGTCTGTTGCTCGTGATTGCAGGGAGGCAGTTAGGAAGGCCAAGGCAGAGCCGGAACTAGGGCTGGCGACCAGAATAAAGGATAACAGAAAGTCCTTTTTTAAATACATAGGGAGTAAGAAGAAGGCACCAGGTAACGTGGGGCCCCTACAGGACAGGCTTGGCAATCTGGTGATTGCAGCAAAGGAAAAAGCTGATCTCTTCAACGAATTCATTGCCTCCATTTTTCTCCCCCACTAGGATTACAGACAGGCTCAGGGGACACAGTGCATTGCCCAGGGTCAGGGACGATCTAGTTAGGGAACTTTAGGAGGGGCTGGACATGCTTAAATCAGCAGATCTGGATGCTCTTCATCCAAGGGTACTGAAGGAATTCGCAGACGACATAGCAGGACCCCTGGCACAGCTGTATGAGCGCTCGTGGTGCTCTGATCAGGTCTCAGAGGACTGGAAAAGGGACAATGTAGTCCCCTTTTACAAGAAGGGGAGGAAGGAGGACCCAGGTAACTATAGGCCAGTTAGTCTCACCTCAGTCCTTGGGAAGACCTTTGAGAAAATTATCAAGGAGCACATCTGTGGGGGCCCAGCATGGGAGGTAATGCTCAGGGGGAACCAACAGGGTTCACTGTGGGCAGATCCTGCCTGACTAACCTTATTTCCTTTTACGACCAGGTCACCAACTCCTTGGATGTGGGCGTTGAGGTGGATGTTGTCTACCTAGACTTCAAGAAGGACTTTTTGACACTGTTTCTCACCTCATTCTCATAAAAATACTAGGCGATTGTGGCATTGATGCCTACACAGTCAGATGGGTGGCAAATTGGCTTGATGGTCGCACCCAGAGAGTGGTGGTGGACGGGTCGTTTTCGACCTGGAGGGATGTGGGCAGTGGAGATCCCCAGGGCTCGGTCCTCGGGCCTGTGCTATTCAACATCTTTATCAGCGACTTGGAGGTGGGCATGGAAAGCACGCTGTCCAAATTCGCTAATGACACAAGGATGTGGGGAGAAGTGGGCGCACTGGAGGTGGGGGGGAGAGAATTCAACTAGATCTAGACATAAGTTAAGTTTAGATCTCCTGGGTAGCATCATTCATGCACAGAATTTCCACTAGACCAGATGTACTATTACAATGACTATTTGTTAGTTGTATTCCACTTGTATTACCCCTAGGAGCTCCATTCATGAACAAAGGCCTTGTTATGTTAACTCCTGCACAAACACATTATATGGCTGGTCCCTGCCAAAAAAAGCTTCAAGACATATTTATTTTGTTTGTATTTTTAAAATAATATTGAAAAAAACATCTTGCTATAATAGATAGATTCTTCAGTGTATGAATACACGAACAAAAGCACCTAGGAGTAAGTCCATTCCCAGAAGATCTGGTCCAGTATGTCAACCATAAGAGAAACACTGTAAGCAAAAAACACCAGATGGGCCCCTCCAAATTTCACTTGCTTGACTAATTCTATACTTCCAGGTACAGGACAAAAAGGGTGATGTTTTGCACTGCTGGCAGAGCTGGCACCATCTGAAAGGGGAAAGACTCAAACTCAGATCCCCTCAGGCCTAGTACAGGCTTTGGGCCCCTCAGTCAATGGATATTTTCACTTTTATACTAGACTTCATAGACATTTTTCTCTCCCTTTATTTAAAACAGAAATTCCCCATCAATAAGTTCTGTCTCCACTAAGTTACGGGTACATAGGTGATACCTATAGAGAGACACGGTAGTACCATTTAGTATTTTCATAGTTCTTTCCATCTTCAAATTGCTTTATAAATGAGAACAATTGTGTGTGTGTGTGTGTGTGTGCGTGCGCGCGCACTGTTTAACAGAGCACAACTGCTCAGGAGTTCATTTTACTAAATGTATACTTATAATACAGGTTCTGAAATATTTAGCTAAGAAGTTCAGTCCATTTGGTTGTCATTATGACTCAATTCAAAATTTCTGTCATCCAATCAAATTACTTCCTTTGTCCAAATATCTTTAGTATTCTTTGATGCTGGACACATTTGATTTCTAGCTTCAGGATCACACTGCACCCCAAGCCTATTTATATGACAACATAATTATGCAACATATGTAGAGATTAAGGAACAGCTTCTTGCATACAGTAGGGCTTCTCTTATACCACACTGCCCATGTAGAAGGGCTTTTAAATAGTCATATATTACTTAAACTCACTTCAAGGATTCTTTATGCTGCCAGAAGTATGTATTTGAGCTTCAGTATAACTATGAATCAAGCTTTAGACAATTAGAAAGATATGCAGTTTATAAATGTAAACATACAATTCTCTCTAGATTTGGAAAGATCTAATGAAAACTAAAGAAGAACCTTTTAAAATATATTTTTTTTAAGAAGTGATATAAATATGGCGCCCTGCCCTTTTTCTAGGTTTAGGTTTGCTAATTTTAAGGTTAGGGTTTTCCACAGTATCCTTCACTAGGACAGTTAAGGACAGAAACAAATATGCTCTTGAGGCCTTTTGTGGGTTATAAAAAATGATGGGAGTCAAAGGAAGTGATCTCCAGTCTTTCAGGCAGGTCTAGACAATGTTCAAATCAACAGGCAAATATTTGGATGCTTCTCTGAGTTTGCTCTTCATTAGTTTCAGTGCTGTTCTGTATTACTAAACAAATTAAGGCTACATATACACATTCAAATCACTTGGGAGAATTCTCTTGGGTTTGTTCTTCTTGCAGAAAAAATATCTAGAGATGCCTGAACAGACATTTGAAGTCTGAGCCCTTGAAGAGTCAAGAACTTGCAATGCTGACACTGCACAGCTGGTGTGCGTGGGGGGGGTTGGGCACACATCTCAGCATGGTAATAGATAGCAGCAGAGAACAGAGCATCCCTGATTGGCTGACCCAGACTACTCATGGCCAGTCTGTGTCTCCCTGCTGTATAATATGGGATTTTGAAGGAGACATGCTCTACTCTCTGCTTGGCTGGAGTAGTAAAGCAACATACTATCTTCTGAGGGGGGCAGGAGCAAAGCAGCCTGGAATGCTAGAGGACTGTGCTGTGGTTTATTTCAAAAGAGAATGTGTACAGACATTCACTTGCTCATAAGAAACTATTCTGGAAGTTATTTTAACACTGATTGTTCACACGTTATTTTTATCCTAGACTGGCCATTTCTCTGTGGGAGAAAAAACTGGGAACATCTGTACACTCTTAGTTTCTCCTGGGAGATCAGTGACTCTCCCAGGAGAAATGGAATGTCTGTATTAAGACTAAGACCCACGGAGGTTAATTAGTACAATACAGTAGAGATATGTGTCTCCGGGGGAGATAGGAATATTTCCTTTGTGCTCTGTTTCTTATATTATTGCTATTGTTTAAATGGCTTAGGACAGTATTAACATTATGCTGGAATCACTTCATGCTGGTGTATTAGATTTGTTTTTTGATGTGGTACCTCCAAATCCCATTGAACAATCTTGGAATTGTTATTATTACAAGCATTAGTAAGACTTACATCCATGTAGCACTTAGACCCGTGGATTTTATGGCCATTAGGGACCATTAGATCATCTAGTCTGAATTTCTGTATAATAGTCAATGGAATTTCACACAGTTAAATCATCTCTGCTTGGCCCAGAAAACTGAATTTGGGAAGATGTAATTGGGTTAAATACTTCAGGCCTTGTTTTCAATTATAGAAATTATAGTCATTTCACTGAAGTCCTGGTTCATACCAGCAAATATGACCCCACTTTCCTAGTTTCACTGGGAATGTGGGAGGCTGCACATTCATTGGAAGGCATCAGTTAATGATAATTACTCCTCTCCTGTATACATGTGCTATTGAAGGAAATAATACAAGCAGCCTACCTTGGGGGACAGGGCTCCAGATTACAGGCTTTTAATAGCTGTGGAGGACGGCGACTGGTCACACATAGAGTTTCATCTGTAATCTCTCTTATCTGTTTGTTCAGGCAAGTCACCACTGCTTCCTGGACACCTGCGCACAACATTCTACAGTCAGGAGTCAGTGCACACAACCCACAGGGAGTGATAAAGTATAAACACATCACTAGCAGGAGGACTGCTAAGCTGCTGTGGGAGCTGCTGTGTATCAGAAAACTGTGTGATATTCAGGGTTGTCACCAGGTTTCACTCAGACATTTCTGTGAAACAGGTGGCTGGGGCGGGGGCTGCCACTCAAATGGTAGCGTGACCTATTTTGATCATGCTCTTCTGCCACTTGGTGTACAATACAAGCTGTTTCATGCTGACCACTAGCTCTAAAAGCATGACAAATTGAGCAAAGTAGGATGTTTGGCATGCCAATGGTTGCTTCTTGGTTGGGGGGGAGGCTTCTTGGGGGCAGTTTCCTCTGCCTCTTGTTTTAAAAGGAAACCTCCATTCACTACATCTGTAACTCTTCAGAAACAACCATCCCTAGGGATGCATTATCCATTGCTTCTCCTTCTGTCCTGTTCCTCACCCAGCTGGGAAGAGGTCCAACTATATAAGTACAGGGGAGGCGTCCCTTGCTATCAAACTCAATAGGGACTTTCCATCTCAGAAAAAGATCATCAAAACGAAAACAAACACACAGAACAAATGTCCTTCAATCACTGAACCTCTAACATGTAATCAACCAAAGTATATGTTAGGGTGACAGTATCTGGATTTTAGGGAGCACTGGATTTGCAACTGAATAAAGGCTTTTTTCTGTGTCTCAGCAAAAGCTGCTGGTCACAAAGCAAAATGATGTATTAAGAATAACCTTGCAAATGCTTAAGCAAGCAGTTTTCTAATAATGGGGTAGTGTGCAAGATGCACGATTCCTTGTGTAAGAAAAACAAGATGCAGCCCACCAGCTATCGTCAGGAGATAAAGCAGAAGCAAGGCCTTGGAGGTGATGCTGAAGTCAGCAAGAAATCAGAAAGAACCAGCAAGTGACCGAAAGAAGCGGAGGTCAAAGTCTTATGCATGTGTTCTTAACAGAGAGACATGTAAATGAATGAAATACATAGGCAATTCCAGGCTAATGAAGTAAACAGTAAACAGAGGCGGAGCTTGAGATGGGAGGAGAAATGGCTGGAACAGAAGGTGGAGTGAATGTTAATGAGCATGAAGCAAGGTGTATAAAATGTGAAAAAACTAATGTTCACTGCTGCTCCCCATGTTCACAGGCTGTGTGTCTGTGAGGGAGCTCACCCGAAGCGGTCTCCATTTTGAATAAAACTGTTACGAGCAATGTGTGCTGGTGTTTGCTTCCTGCTTGCTCTGGCTAATGAGTAACAGGATGTGTGGCAGAAGGCCACCTCTGTTTCTCCCCAAAAACTCTGCTCTGTGACAATTTGGTTAGGATGGGCCCAGCAGGGGATACAAACCTTACCCTATCTCTTTAGGTAACCTGAGCTGGATACATTCCTGAGGGAGGGGGGAAACCTGCTCCCTCTGCCTACGTGACTGGCATCACATACATGGGTGAGGGACTTGGGCTCCCTGGTGGGATAGAGACTGCCAGTCTGCCCAGCAACCAGTGATGCATTTCAAATTGGCTGGCTGACAGCCAACAGGTGCTGGCCTCCATTGGATCAGGTAAATGAGGTCATAAGGGCTATATAAGTTAAGGACTGCCCAGGAGGAGGGGGCAGCAGCCATGAGGAAAACTCAGAGAGAGAGAAGAGCTGGACCATCTGAAACTTGCTCTCTCTCTCTCAAAACTCATGATCAATGAACTGCCTGCCTCCAGAGGGAATCACCACCTGCCTCTGGATGATACTTGTGGGTAAGCTACCTGAGATCTAACTAGATATATAGTTTGCTGTAACTCAGATGCGTGATCAAAGGCTACTCCAGCCACCCTGGTTGCTCTATGGGATTTCTCTGATACTACTCAACTCTGTATTCTATTCCAACCCTACTCCTTGTAACCAATGAAGTTCTCCTCTGTACCTAGCATGGGAGAATTATTGGGAGTGGGTCTAGATTATGCCTTGGGGTCCCCTTAGTTCAGCTGACTAAGGGAGACCACTACTTGTGCTTCCGACTGAGGGAAGCACCCCAAGTTCTTGAAGTGAGTCAAGTATCCTCGAGAGCTACTAGGCTTGTGTTTCCCAGGGGGTGCAGTGCCAGAATCAAGCCCATCCCTGGGTGGTGGCAGTTCTACCCCCAGACTAGCAGGTGTGCTCCAGGAAGGAGGTTGAGCAGACATGAGGTGCCCCCAGGGAGGCACTCAGATCCTGGAAGGTGGTTGGGTGCAGTGAGGTGGGTGGCAGGAGCACCCTTTACTGGCCCACCACAGGATCCATGAGCAATTGGATCATTGTCTCCCTAGTTGTTGGGTGCTGCATGGAGTTGGGGTCTAACAGTATGTACTTGTGAAGAGGGCATGTGATCACTGAATGAAGGCAGGTCCTTAACAACTATATGCCATGTAGCAAAACACCATTTTTGTTTTATTTTTAAAATGCATTCCCTCCCCTTCCCCAACTATTTCTGACTTTCCCTCTGCCCTCTCTATCCCTTATAAGTGATTACAAGTAGTACTAGGTAAGCTAAGCTAAGTTCTTGTATACTATTACTGTAATAAGCCCCTTTTTTAATATATTGTAAATAGTGTTCTGTTATGTTTCTATTAGTTTTTACTGTTTTATATTGTATTATATTGTATTCCTATCATTTGTGCATTGATTTTTATTGTTTTATATTAATATTGTATGGTTTAGGCCTGTGTCTGTAAAGTGATGTCAAGTATCCATTCCCATCTTGTTCCCATCTTGTCCCCATGGCCTGTTGTGTAAGTATGTTGCAATTCTGTAACCTCTCCCATGTAATTGGTTTTCCTTGAATGCCTGAAAAAAAAGAGTGAATGGATGAGTGAAATACAATGATAGCAGGACCCCCTACTAAATCACCCTACCATCAAAACCAATACCTGGACCAATGACCCAGCCATTGGAACGACCCTCAGCATTCAAGAAACAAAAGATGAGGCAACACACCATTGTGCCAAGGCTGCACATGCTTAGTATGAACATCTGGAACCCTCTGGAACAGGGCTGACCTTGCCTGGACACGCCCTCCCCATAGGAGATCATAGGTAGTCTGCCCCATAAAAAGGGGTAGTGAGGACTGACTCCTTGGGATGCCATCTTCACCTGGACCATACCTGCTCCACGTCACACTGCCAATAAACCCAGAGGTCCTGCCGGCGACCCTCCTCTGGACAACACCTGCTGGAGAAAGACCCCGATTGGCCATCGAGGACCCCTTCCCAGCCTGGATAGGTAGCTATCACCCACAGCCCCTTTGGAAACAAGGACTTGGACTCTGTTTCTCTTCCCTACCTGGACTCCAACCCTTCCACTGAGTCTCTTTCTCCTGCTACCATTGTGTTTGTGTGTGTGGGAGTGCTTCTGTGAGTGTGTGTGGGAACCAAGCTGTACAGTACAGTGTTCATTTAATAAAACTATTATTTGGAACCCTGAGTTGGGTTTTGCTTTACTACGGCTGCAGCCCTGCTCCAATCTCTGCTCCTCGTCCCTCTAACTTCTGGCTCATTTCACCCTCTCCTGCTTCTGGCTCACTGCCACCTCCAACACCTGTCCCATGATCCTGTAGCTCCAGTGGTCCTGAGCTCCTCTCTGACTGCAAACCCCTGTTTCTTTGCTATTGCCTCATCTCCACTGCCTTTCCCCTTGATCTCCGTCATTGTTATTGCCTTATCCCCACTGCCTTTTCCCCTGATTTCTGCCACTGTTATTGCCTTGTCCCCACTGCCTTTTCCCCTGATCTCTGCCACTTGCTCTTTAGTTACCAAGCACCCCAAGCCTAGGTACCACAGGCATCAACACACACACTGTCACCTGAGTCAGTGTTTAACCTGTATGTATGTGTGTATTGTGTATGATTTCATGTCATTATCATTAGAGCATGTATGTGCTTGAACTGGTGATAGGTATGCATGTGCCTAGCCTGGTAATCTTGGATGTGTATGTGCCTGAGTTGGTAGTGTGTGTGTATGCACCTAATTGATTTGTGTGTTTGTAGACATGCAATTGTGTCACACCCTCCCATGTAACAGTGGGATATTGAGAGCCTGAGCATTGGCCTGACCCCACAGGGCAACAGCCATATTCTAACCTAGGACAACACAGCATTAGGTGCAGAGAAAATGAAAAATGATGCCATAGCAGTCAGAATTTGCAGACAATAGATGTTTTCAGGTTGCTGTGCCTGGAGCTCAAAATCTACTCTAATCATGCAAGGGAAAATGGCACAGCTGAGAGTTGGAATCAAGGAAGGAACAGAGTAGGAGCAGCAGTGAGGTCTAAAAGGGAGTTTGGATAGTTTTAGATGCTCTGTCCCTGGTTCTGTCAGATTTCTACTACACCATTAGGCAAAACTACCACCCTGTCTCTGTCTCATTTTCTCCATGTAGAAACTATGGCTATTTTATCTTACAAGGATGTAATGAGGGTAGATTGATATAGGCTGCTCAGATATACTACAGCAGTAAGTCTAAACATTTACAACATTTCATATAAACTAATTTGGTTCTTGGGATCTGATCCACCAAAATCAAATGCAAAGGTGCAGATATAAAGTTAATAGTTTTTCTATCCTAGCTGAAAACTCCCAATCCACAGCAATTCAAGTGTGGTGAAAGTACGTAATTTGCATTCATCCTAACTTTCCAGAATTGGAGAAAGTTTGCTAGACTTGTCCTCTAATGACTCCTCTACCATAACAGTGTACCAACTGCTTTTCCAAAATGCCCCCATCCTTTGAAAATGGAAATGTTTATGAAAGTATTGGGCAAGTCTGAGTAGCAATGAGGAAAGAGCAAGAATAATACTGCCATGGGTACAAATAAAACCTGCAATATGCTTTGCTGTTTTGAAGTTGAAACTGGTGCCATTTGGAAAACACCAACATGCTATTCTACAATGATGGATTAAAATGCTATGGCCCACACCACCAGGTTGGCCAAAGTCATGGAGCTTCACATCCTCCCCACATCCAAACTATCTGCTCTTTTTCTCTCAATGCTTAATAACTTTCCAGGTAATTTTTTTCTGCTTTATACATTATTGTATACTGTAAAGTGAATACAATAAAGTGAATGACATAAGTGACCACTCAAGGAACTGATAAACAGTGGTTACATAGCAGAGGTGGTCTTCCAATCCAGACAAAACAACACTGTGCTCAGGACATTTGGCACTAATTTAGGACAGCCTCTTGTACTGGTGTAACTGCACACAGTATGTTAGTGAAAATAACAATCAAAGTGAGAAGGAGCTGTCAATCAACACCTAGGAAAACATTTGGATGGCTTCCTATGAAATGAAAACAATGAATTTCACAAATCTCTATGAAAACAGGTAGCGTCACAATTTTAGCTCTAACTTGTGATTCAAGCACTTCTCTACCATATACTTTGATCTGGAGCCACATTGTCTCTTTGTAGTTTATCTATTTAAGAATTTCACTTATTTAATGAATTGCTGTTCATTGTTACACAAGCATCCCACGTTCTTTTAACAATCTCACATTACTTATTTTGGATCTGATTTTCCACAGGGGACCTATAGGGGTAATAATTGCAACCCTCTCTCTGATTCTCACAAGAACTAAGTATTCACAGCATCTCACAGAAACAAACCCTTTTGTTTCTCTTTTCCATACAGCAGGTGCATCTTTTCCATACAGTGGGTGAATCTACGTCGCCATAGTGATGAGCTATGGCAACGTAGCTTGCCACTATGGCGGTGTAGCACTGGCAGGCACAAACTGTGACACCGATGCTACTGCGCAGTAGGGTCAGAAATGACCCATGTGCCACCAGGACTGTGCAGTAATGGCAGTTACAACTGCACAGTTGGGGGCATGTGAAGATGCACCCAGTATTTTTAAAACCATCCAGTTCTTGCTCGTGTATTCTTCTGCCTTATTCATGCTATCTCAATTGTCTCTAAAGTATCTATCCAGTAGCTTTATTATTGTTTATTCTGCAAGGAAGCAACTCTGATCATTAAAATGCTTGGTAATTTTTTAAAAGATTTCAGATTTTATTACAAACCAGTTAGGTCAATGCAGAGTGGCGCACTTGAAATGTATTACTAAACTCATATACTCTGATCCTGACAGCAGTATGTTTTTTTGTATTTTATTGAAAACAAACCACAGCAAACCTAAAGACATGTTCACAGCCAAATATTTAGCCTGAGTGGTAGCTACATTAGATATTTTAGTGGCAGTTTACTGGCAGTACCAACTTAAATAATATTCTAAAATATCTATCATAGTAGATATTCATAAATAATCAGAGTTCTCCAGACAGCCTCAGAGCTGCTCCTAGGTGCTGACTTTGGTTTTTGCTTCTGGGTGCTTGGAGATGTAAACCCTGCCCCCCTCCCCCCATGGTGCTTTACTTTAAACTTGGTGCATTCCCACCCCAAGCTCTGCACATGCTCAAAAGCAGCAGCGCATTACTTCAAACTGGCTCTGCAGCATCTGTAAGGATTGGGCACTTTAGTGAAGCTTTTAAAAACACTTTTATCTAATAGCTGATTGAATCAGGTTTAGCTGAAAGTGCCAAAAAGCCCAGCTGAAGCACCCAATCTTTACTGATGCTGCAGAGCCAGGTCAAAGTAATGCACTACTTCTTCTGGTAAAGCATTATTTTTATTTAATTATTTTTTATGTCTGCAAGTAGCCGAGGCTATGGCTATGGCTTGTAGGTGCTGAGCACCCATTAATTTTTTTTTGGTGGGTTATTGGGCTCTGGAGCATTCACGGAGTCGGCACCTATGGAGCTGATAATCTTTTAACATTTGCCCAAGATAGGAACAGACTCAGATACAGAGCCTAGGATGGCTACAAGTGAATACCATTAAGACTGTTTTGTAAATTGCACTAAATATCTTTTAGGGTTAAATCCTGAACATTTGTTACAAAAGGCAAAAAAAAAGAAAAAAAGAAAAGAAAAGAAAAGAAAAAAAGAAGTAGGAAGTAAAGATCTAGTGTGGAAGTAATATTGCTGGTCCACTAGATAATAACACCCTGTCATAGTGCACAGGTATGTCCCCACTCTGACTAGGATAAGACAGGCCCCACAGTTCGTGGGAGCCTGGTTATCCACCCAGAGTATACAGTTTGCACACAATCCAGCTGACCTATATTCTACCACCAGCAGGTTATACAGATACAAATTGGGCAGCAGTTACAATACAAAGAGTCCGCTTCTTCTCACAGCATCAAACATGTTTACAGCACAGCATGATTTCCCTATTTCTGACCCCTGCCCCTATAACTCCAGGAAGATGGTTCCTTTTGCCCTAGATGAATCTAGGTCTTGGACAGCCTGCAGTCTGATGTCATGGTGAAGTTTTAGCCTCTCTTTCCTTATTCTTTCTAATGAAAGTGAAGATTTCCCAAAGAAACACACCGGAAGCTGACAATTAAAGAAGTATTATCATTGTCCATAAAATGGCAGTCTTGAATATAAATGCTGAGTAAAACCTCAATATTTATATTGATTTCTCAATAAAAATGTTATGGACCCTGTCATGAACCTTACACTATTTTGAAGTATTTGTGGAATGTCATGTAAGTTTTCTTGAATTTGTTTTACTGACCTGGCATGTGTAGTCTCTATGTATAGGTAGCATTAATCTGTATTTATCCTTATCGTTATTATGTCTGTATGAATTGTAGCATTCAGCATTTAGTAGGACAATAATCTCTGAAAACTAGCATCTGCCATGGGAGTGCTTATCCGCCAGTCAATTAGACCCTTGTGGATGTAGTCCTAGGTACTTGAGCCTAGCCATTCAGACAATGAGCTCACATTTTAAAAGAAGACACTTGTATGAATAACACCTGAGAACAGGTTTTCAAAGATGGATATTTATCACAGTGGAGAAATAAAATGAAAGACAGTATCTTCAGGATATAAGATTAGTAATCTTTGTGTGAAAAGATATACATATTTTCCTGGTCATAATTAGCCCAGGAAAAACTTCTGGTTTAGTAAACAAATACATCTTTGGGGGGCAGGAAGTTATATGCATATTATGGGCTCCCCAAGAAGAGGTGATGTTTCTAAATGAACAGATAAGAAATCAAACTTAAGCTTTGCCTTGAGACAGTGTTTGTTTTTAGTTTGCTCCTGGGCATAGGGAATGACTTTAAGCCCTCAGCCAATGGGCTAAGTGAAACAGGCTCATAAGAGAACTTTCAGGAAGCCCTGTCAGGAAGGTCAAAGGCAGGAGCTACTTTCTGATCTGTTGAGCTGGACAGAAGATTTTTTTTAGGTTTTGAATGCAGGGTAAAATCAGATTATTGTTCTGATATTTCCTTTGCTTGCTTATTTTTACATCTCTGCTTATTTCTCAAAGTAGGGTTACTGATTTCTTATGCTTGTTCTTGTTTTTATAATAAATCTCTTTATTATCTTTTACAGCATACTCATTGTTGGTGATAACTCTGATTTCAGAACATTTGACCACACAGGCAGGCCTCTTCCAAGGAAGGGGAGGATCTCTCATTTCTGAGCACATGACTGGACAAGGATGTGATTCTTTTAGCTGGCAAAATACACTCTGCTAGAAGCTGGCAAGACCTGGATGAGGTGGGTAAAGCTGAGGTGCCATCAGTCAGGGAGGTGACCTGTGGAGCATCTCAGACTGTTCAGTAATCAAGCAGCAGATGGCAGACAGGGGTTTGGAGTCTAAGGGCACCATGAAGGTGTGAGAATCCCAAGAGAGTGAGAGCGTCTACATGTGTGAATTTACTGCGCAGTAACCAAAATTACTGTTCAGTATGGGAGAACGTCTACACGTGCACACCTGTACAGTGCAGTAAATACGGCAACTTACCCTGCCTCGAGTGTAAATCTGATACCTGCATCATGCAGGTATCAAATTTATGCCCAGGTAGTTACTGCTTAGAAACGCACATGTAGATGCCTTACTGCACAGTAACACAGTGTGTGTGGACTGACTTGGGACTAAAGCAATAATGTGCTGCACGGGTAGATGCTGGCCTATTCCCTCTTACTGCACAGTAAATTTAAGCCAGTGTAAACGCATGCCTCTGTCAAATTACACTTGACTGCACCTGGGGTCAGAGTGTTTTATAGACCCAATTTACAGGCATGATCCTGATGATCTGAGCCACCCCAGCAGCACAATGTAGCATATCTTGCTTAACAATCAGTATGAATGTTTCTCCCAATGTAAGATCACCTTCCAGTGTACCAGATATGTTGTAACAGCCCTATTAGTACCTGTGAGGCCAGCTGACAGCACTAGTTTTGTAGAAAAGGGGTTTGGCTGAGTTTAGCTAGTCCCTGGATTCTCCCTGACCCCACTGAGGAGCATAGGTTGCTGTAACTTGTGTCAAGGATTAATCCAAATTCTGGCTTGTCAAAGGAGCATAAAAATGACTCCAAACCAACTTGGTCTTCAGCTTCCCCACCCCAGTTGGAAGGTACAGACAGAGGTGTAGGTCCCGGGTCTAACTCATACTGCTTCATGGAAAACACTTTGAGTTAGACTGATCCTCCCAACCTAACAGATGTTAGCTGTTGGGTCAGGAGGGTGGGAGATTGAGTATCAATTTGGAACCCACCAAGGGAGAGAGGCTGCATC
>NW_005842856.1:69372-81113 GCF_000455745.1 Alligator sinensis | reverse complement strand
CTCTTGCCCTAGCTCCACTGCCTCTCTCCCAGCTCCCGTGTAGACTGTCCATCACCCATCCCATCCTCAAGTGTTGGCTGGGCAACCACCAGAATAAGCTCCCTCTGCTCACTCCCCACCCTCCTATTCTGCAAAGAGCACCAGGAGCAGTGCTGGGCTGTGTCAGCTGAGCCCTGCTCCTGGCAAGTGCAGACAGAAGTTACTGAGGGCACTCTGCTTCATCTGAACCCTCATGTAATGAGGGTTCAAGCTTTTTGTGGGATCGGTTCTTTTAAAAGTGCTCTGCACCTGTGCACTTGTGTTTGGTCATGGCTGTAGAGCATTTTCAGGAGCCAGATAGGGTGAAAAGTGTCACTTCTGTCTGCACCTTGAGTGTCTCGGTGTAGGCTGACATAATATGCCCCAATATTTTTCGTAAGCCAGTTCATGCAGCTAAAGACAAATACTAAAAATCAACCACTGCTTATATTCTCTAAATATCATTCTTACATTACTTATCAGAACCTGTAAAGAGCTCATTAAAAAAAGTCTTCTCCACATATCCACAGAGCACTGACCTAAGGCTCATTTTTCCTTCAACTAATTTCTAAACATAATTTATTGCACAGTATATCACTATAATGAAGCTGTCCAGTTTGAACCTGTTTTCCCTGAAAATTCCTATTAGTTCCATTTCCTTAATGGAATATTAAAATGCAAGAGGGTGTGAGGATGGGACATGAATATAAGCAGTTTAAATTCACTTTCAATATACCATTTTCTATGTTTATATCTCCCAGAAAAGAATAATTATTACATGATATTAGATGACAGCTCTGGGAAATGCAGCCACTATCTGCAGACTAAATTACTAACTAGTTCCTTCTGTAAGGTGAAAGGTTACTTCTGTATCTATCCAATTTCATCCCCTGCGAGTACAAAAACAATAAAATTAGCTTGACCTGTTTTACATCTTTAGCTACGAAAACTGGTTTATAATCTGAAACTTTTTGGTTTATTTCAGATGCAAAGATATATATATTTTTAAATCTCCCAGGCAACCATTTTTGTTGACAACACAAAGAGATTAAATTGATAAAGCAAAATGTTTCTGTCATGTCAATTTACGCATGTTATGTTTGAAATGTGCACATTCATGTACTACGTGTATTGAAACAGTTTCAAATGGAAATGACGCAAGATATTCAAGGTTCAAGGATTACAAATATTACTGAAAGTCCAGTGGTTGCCATTAAATTAGCAATAATTATTATTAGACTTTCCCTATATTTAGAATAGGAAATGTTTAATAACTGTAATTTAGCTGCAAACAACTGATGGGAAATAGCAAGATACAAACATTTTGTTATATACTTTACATCATTTTCTATCTGATGGACAGCTTTCATAGTGCATCTGATGGCCCAAAAATCAACTTTGAGCCAAAAATTAAACTGCCATACACTACTGACCTCTTTCCAATTCTGCAGTATCATTCTAATTTCATACAGCAAATTGATTCTTTGGCTATATTATTTACACCCATTCCATTATAAACAGGCTTAAAATTGCCAATTTAAGAGGTAGCAGCTGGGAAAGTCTAGGTGTTTACAAATTAGAATAGGCACATTTTTCAAAACTGATTGGCCAAAATGATGGAGAAAATCCAAATGGATACAACACAATGTGCATTAAATAATTTGCATAGCTTGTGTAACCTTTTACCTTGATCAGCTTTAAGAAACTGTGAGTGCATTTACACATGAAATTAATTCAATGCAATAAACTCCAGCACATTTTGCACTGGAGTTTATTGCTCCCGGGTGCACTGATGCATATGTGTCCAGGACCATCGCACATTGAGCCGGGTTGGAGCAGCTCTGACTGGTAGCGGGCCCCAAGGACCAGCCTGCGGCTGCTCTGACTTAGCTCAATGAGCTGCAGGGGGGCTGGCTGGGGCATAAGGGTGCTACAGTGCAGGGCTAACCAGCAGGCAGCACTGCATGGGAGCACCCTCATGCCCCAGCCAGCCCCTGCCAGTGTCTACATGTGTTGTGGCAGAGTAAATAACTCTCCTATACAACAGTACTTGTGTAGGGCAGTACTATCTTATGGTGGAGTTAATTAGTTTACTCTGGCCGAATAGGACCATGTGCTGTTGTGTGTGCCTAATAGCATGTGTAGATACTGATGTTTACAGCAGAGCTAATTAGTCAGCTCTGCTCTCAACATCTCAATGTGCCCAGTAAGTGCCAAGTCTGTTACCTTTAGGCAATCACATGCTTGGTTATTTTTGTCATATGCTTTTTTGCTCTGGGATCCAAACTCATGTCACCTGGTAGCACAAGCTACAGAAACCAGCTGAGCCATCAGCAGACTGACAAGAAAATGCAGCTGCAATGGCAGAACTATTTGGTTCCCTATGTTTATGTTTACATGACAAATGTCAAGAGATAAGCACTAAAAATGAAATACGATGCTAATTTGTATCATTGGGCTACATCACACTGTGCTTCATTGCATGAATGTCAATGTGATTAATGAAACAGGAAAAGTAAACAGAAACATTGACTATATTAATCATTCACAGTTGATAACACAATTCTGGAGCTTGATACTGCCTGGGCCTGAATGAAGAAACAGAAGTGGGTTTTATTTTCAATAGCTTCCCAGTGAGGTCACTGACAAAGCAGCCTTTCTGATAGTGCCCATTGCAAAACATGTAGCTCCATGCTTGAAAACAGGAAAGCAAATTAAATAAAGAAAGGAACATATCACTCTCACCTCCTCCACACGACTCTGAGCACTCTGTAAAGCCTGCATACTCCCAGTCATAGAGCTCATCAAAGTCCTGCAAGCTGCCATAGACGATGTCTATTTCCTCAGGGTTATATTCAGCAGCCTCCCCACTGCAGGGACCACTGTAACAGACTTGTTGTGATGCAGGTTTGGGACCTTCACATTCATCAATGGGCAGGTCAGCAACAGACTGAGAGAAAGACAGGAGGACCTGACACTTCACTAGCCGTACCTGGCTGCCCACTCCACATGTGACACTACAGGCAGACCAGGCCTCAGGAATAAACCTATGGTAAGAGAGAAAGCAAAGTAAACAGGTTGGTTGGCAAATAAAATTTGGCAAATAAAATCCATAGCATCCCTTCTCAATGGCTGCAGGCAAACATTTTGCTGTGTCCTAGAAACAAGTGCTTTATCTCATTGCACCATTTTTGTAAACCTCTCATAAAAGCCATCACGTCTTGGTGGCACTTCCGTGGTTCTTGGGGCAGAAATCAGTATAATCCCAAAGTCTCCCTCATCATCTCTTCCTTCTTGTGATTCATGCAGAGAACAGAATCATGGAAGTGAGAAATACATTCTGCAGTTCATACTTCTGTCAGAGTAGAATCATTCCCTATAGCACATTGACTAGAATTGGTTCAGTCTTATACAAAACATCTCAAGCAAAAGAGCTTCCGTTAATTGTCCTCAACAGTCTAAATGACCTCACTGGCAGGAAGATTATTTTACTTGTGAAAATTTAGGTTCCATCTCATGATTCCTACTTCTTCTCCCTTGTACCAATTTCAATAATCCTTCCCTATCCTTCGCAGTTGTCATTCAAATGTGTGCAGACAGTATTCCTCCTTAGCTCTTAAATAGTTAACCTATATGTATTTGGCTCTTTTAATAAATTAGTTCCTCTTCAGCACTCTCAAAGCACATCCAAAACAGATTCATTTACTGTGGAGGGTCAATCAATTGGTGGAATTGAACAGATATATACAGAGCAAATTTTGAATTTGTACAACACAGATGCAACTGAGGGCAGTTTTTGGCTTGCAGCATCTCCACCCTTAGGGATGACAATGACACACATTAATAAAGATCTTGACTATCAGATTCCAGGCCGACTTATTTGCAAGGTCTAACAGTAGGGGGTAGGGGTGGGACATGTTTTTAACTGTACATTAAGCAAAGCAAATGTAAAACCACAGAGATAGAACAATATAGAGCCCCATTACACCATTTGTAATAAAACAGATTTTAGCACATATTTAAGGGACCCAAGAAAACTATGTGGATGTGTGCTATCTGAAAATCCAGGTGTTGTAGAGAGTTTATAACAGGACTTCTGCATGGCTAAATTTCACCATTGGAGGGATATCACTGCCTAGGCGTTTTTCAGCATTAAATGTTCCATCATGCATGTATACTTGTCTGTCACATTCATATTTTCAGGGCCTGGAGAATATACTTCCCCAGCAGCCTTACCTGGGATTCTTGGGGCTTCCTGGGTTTGCAGCAGCAATGATCCGGGCATGTGGAGCCTGGCCAGCAACCAGAGCATGGTTCTGGGCAGCCAGGCTCTGGTTTTGGGCAGTGCACGCCTATGCCATGTGTGCTGCCTCACTTTTTTGTCTCACACCTTTTTTTGATATCGGGATTTTCTGGTGTCTAAATTTGACTGCAAATACGCAGCACGGAGAACCAAATTACATGCATGGAGTGCATTATGTGGTGCCTCAAAAGCTGCAAAACACATGTGAGGCCATTACTAGACTGAGATTCACTCTTAGGAGATATGCAGTTCTCTGGAATATTATTGTATAGGAGTAGTAGAATGGAGAAAAGTAGACTGTAGATGTTGTTTTAAGTAGTCTGTAGTGCTGGTGCAAAGACCATAAGATTTCCCCACAGATGTACAGTCTTTAAAAAACTAAAGAAACATAAATGACTCAATTTCTCCATTCTTAGATACTTTATCTGACCAACTCCAAATAAAAAAATCAGTCATTTCAAAGATGGTCTGTTTCATTTGGGAAGGATTGTGCACTGCAGTATATAAGCTGGCCAGTGGGCTCATTTTAACTAAAACTTCTCTAGTAGTGTGATAAATTTCTCTCATTTTGACTCTATTCACCAAAGAAAGAGCTGAGAATGTAGCTTTCTCAATGTGTACCACTGTCACTGTGGTATAGATAAACTGGTGTGTTTAGACAGTCAGTTTCCTGATTGGAAAAAAAATTCAGCTAATTGAACAAAGTGATGCCGCTGTAATTATAACAGGACATGAATGACGCATGACCCTGGTGGCTGGGGGGCATGGCGGTGGCAGGAGCATGGCAGTGGTGGCGGCAGGAGTGTGGTGGTGGTAAGCGGGGGAGCTCCCGCAGATACCACCAGCACTGTTGGCGATGGCGGGGTGGGGGTGGTGAGTGACGACCATGGGATGCAGACTACCTGCAGCCGCTGCCAGCAGCATCAGCATTGACCAGTGGGGATCGCAGACTGCCCGCAGATGCTGCCAGCGTTGTCAGTGGCAGGGTGGTGAGCAGCGACCACCTGCGGGCACCGCTGACAGTATTGGTGGCATCTTTGTGTAGGGGGTGCACCGCCATGGTGAGGGGGTGCACGTGCAGACACGTGCACCCCTTATGCATCACCCCTATAATGGGATATTGTATTTATATTTTTCACATCCACTACAGTTCTGGGAACTGTTGAGCAGACACCCATGTCTAGTCCAGAATGGATTCCTTTTAACAACTGTGACTTCAAGGGTGTATAAAAGACATAAGAATTTTACTGATGTTCTATGATAATGATGTAAGCTATTATGATGTAACAGTTAAATATGCATCAATATAAGTTGACATTTGAAACTTTAACCCTGTGTCATTAAAGTTTAAAGTTACAGAGATTTAGCTAACTTTATCATTATAGGAGCAAGCAGACACAAAACCTGCATGGTAAAAGGTGATGTGTGTTCCTTAATGGTTATTCCCCCTCCCCTTTTAAAGTGGCTAAAAGTTGTGTTTGTCCACAGACTAATAGGAAGCAGAACAAGCAAGCCAGCAAGCAGGCAAGCAAACAAGCAACTTAGATTTCTTTGGAAACAATACTTGTTATATAAGGCTAGGTACAGACATTCAAAAAGCCTGAGGCACAATCAATCTAAATTACGTGGTTTTCTGTAAGTGGCATAGTTTAGATCAGTAGCAAACAAAACACCTTTTGGGCAGACAGAAGTGGCAATTTTCTCCCAATCTGGCCCCAGAAAGCAGTCTACAGACATGACCAAACAGAAGTGCATGGCTGCAGACTGCTTGAAAAGGGCCCAATCCCACAAAAATCTGAGCACATTCCGTAACTTGTGTCTGCAGAACTCCCAGCCTGTTACTGTTTTCAGAACAGGAGAGGGGAAAGGGAAAGAAGGGAGTTTGGTGTGGAGTTTTTTCAGTCAGTCCTGGAAGGTGGGATGGGTAGATGAGAGGTGGGGGAGCTCTAATCCACCCATCCCACCCTCCAGCACCAGCTGGGGAACCCCAAGAATGATTTCCCTCTACTCCTTTCCCCCGCTTCCTTTCTGAAAACAGTGTCCGGGCTGGGGAGGTGGGGGAGTGGCATTGCTAGGAGGACCAGGTTGCAGGCTCATAGCAAGCAGCTGGAATCTCCAACTCCCAGACCCAACAGTGAACTTCTGTTGGGTCCAGGGGATCATTGCAACCCATAGTGCTTCCTGCAAAGTGCTGTGAGTTACAATAGGGAGTTTCTCTTCTGCCTGTACTCCTTGGTAGTTGTTGGGGGATGGCAAATCTTAGACCAGCCTTAATAAAACCAGTCTGTGTGTTCAAAATTTCTGTTCTTTTATGGGTATAGACTGGTTTCTAATCACTTATACTGGTAAAAGTGTAATGTCTGTACCTGGCCTAAATCACATTTACAACTATTGTATTATTTCACCATGTTCAACAATTCATAGTGTAAATACTGGAACTGCCTTCAAGTAAATTATGTGTTTACTCAGCTTTCTCCACCCATTTTTTAACAATCTGAATTAAAAGTTTAGAAGCACAGTTTTGCACTACCATAATCACCGTCTTCAAACACAGATTGGAAACTGGTAGGGTTGAAAACAAAACAAAAACCACATGGGGTTGCCATTATATTCTCAGCACTTACTTGGAGCAGCTTAACAGGACTATCAAGGACAGTAGAGCTAGTAGAGATTTCCCCTAAACTAAAAACTGGAAATTGTGATTGGCTTTCAAACATACCTGTGAGACCTTTTACAGTAAAAGACTAAGTGAAAGTACCAAGAGAACAAGAATGACAAGTTCAGACAATCCTTAAGTTTTGAAGTTTTTCTTTCAGTCTATATATATATTCTACCAATTTTGACTGACACAAAACTTGTGCCTTTTTAGTTTATGAATGATGGAGATTTTTCTTGAAGATAGAAGATTTGCCAAGGGAACAGGAAATTACTAGATTGTTGCAGGTACTACTGTGCAGTAAATGGTGTTTTGCCAATAGCGCATGCAACAATAATGGTAACAAATAATAATTACAATACTATTAACTGCAAATTATTTTTAATAGCACTTAATCTGAATCATGGGCCAGAACCCCAATATGTTAGGTCAGTGGGAGCCAATATTTTTGGCAGGACTGCAACAAATTAGGTCCTCTCCTGCTAAGTGTTTTCTGCTCCCTGTTCTGAGTTCCTGCCAAATGTGCTCTGCTTTCTGCTTCATGCTCTATCTGCCACTCTGATGTCTCTCCTCCCCACTCTGCTGCATGTCACACATCTGCTGTTCATGCCATTGTGGCACTTGTGCTACAAGTTGGCCACCTTTGTGCCAGGCACTGTTCAAACACAGAACACAAAGATGACCTTTGTTCCAAAGAACTTAATTCTGACTGTGCCAATGAAGTGATACAAAATGATTCTCAGCCATGTTATTTAAGTAACATCAACAGGCAAAATGTATACTGTCTTGACACCAGTGTGTTGCTGTCACATCAAAGGTTATTTCAAGCATGTCTATGTTGCCTCAGTACTATGGCAGCGAGCACTGCCATAAGGCAGGCTTCTTCCTGAAGTGGAAGTGCTTTACTTGTGTGCTACTTCCCAAAATGGAAATACGGGGCTTTTATACACATACCTTTTCATGCTGTGATGCACCAGAGATCTGACACGTCCATATGTGAGCTGACACGCACTGCGCTGCAACACGTGCAGTTGTATAAGTGGCAAAATGTGCATCAGTGTGCAGAAAATGGCGGTCGTGTGCTTTTGAACTAAAACACCTTTGATGTGTTTGAGTTCAAAAGAACATTGCTGCTATTTTCTGAGTGCTGATGTGCATTTTGCCATTTATACAAATATATGCGCCACAGCGCCGGGGCTTTTAAAAGCACAAGCATGTGTAAAAAAGCCCAATGCAATTGCCTGAATACAGAGCTGGCAGCTGTGGTACTTCTCTGTTGACTAGGGGCAGAGTGCCTTAGTGTGGCAGTTCCTGGCATACATGTCCTTTCTGCCTATCTCTGCAGAAGCAAAGAGACTTTGTTTCTTCCCCAAAGCAAACATGGACAATTTGATGGAATTAATGGCTTACCTTCCCAAGTGAATTTATGGTGAGATGAAGTCTTATTTTTAAGGGGACCCACTCACTTGGTATATCAGGGAATCACTACTAAGAAGAGGAGTGAAAACTGGAGGAAAGGCATTCTATCATGAATGATCTTAGTGTCTGTTGTTACTGAACTGTTGGCTCATGGTCAGCATGATGGAACCCAGCTGTGGGCAAGTCTGAAGGATGTCACTATCTGCCACCCCCAGGTGGGCATCTCTGTAGGCAGTAGCATAGGCAAGCCAATAAAATGGGAAGTGCAGGGATGAAAGGGGGAAGGCATGCCTAAGAAAAATGTGTGTTAAGAAAGACATGGTTCTTGTAAACAAAGTGCTGTACTCATTCTCTTTAGCTGCAGGCACTTGTCTGATGGGCCAAACAGCTTTTTTCTATTACATGATTTTCTTAGATTCCCTTGCAAAATGATTAACCCTGTATTTAAGAGAGAAACTATATTTTCCAATATTGTTTCTTAGCTGTTGTTTGGCATAGTTTACAGGACTGAGTTCAGCTGAAAAGATTTTAGATGCATTGTTTACCGCAAGTTTCACAAAAACAGGCAAGTTTCACAAAAATGTAATCCATATATCAGGCAACACTATATATCAGGCATGCCAGTAGATAGTGCAAACCCAGAGTGGTGACACTGACATTGACTTCACTGACTTGCTTTTAGCTTACACCAATGGAAAGGAGAACAGATGTATCTTGACACTTCTACAACTTAATATACTTTCATGAAAACATATTTTAGGAAAATATGGGAATTTAAACAATAGAGACATACACATTTGTGTGGATGAATCCCAGGTATGTCTAGCTCTGGCAGTGGCGAGGGCAGAGCAGTAGCAGTAGTACAGAAGCAGAAGCTAGAGGTTTGTTGCTACTGGGGGAGGTCCATCAAACCATTTACCATGAGCTGCCACCACTTCTCTGCCCTTTCTGCTGCTGGAGCCTGAGGGGGAAGAAGGACAGGGACAGGGGATGTAAGGGTAAGACACCCCTCTCCCCTACCAGAAAGTAACACTTGTCCACCTGTCATTATACTACTGCAACTGGGTACATAATCACTATTTGTGCATACAAATTTTTGCACGCACAAAAATGTGCCTGCAAAATCATGGACACAATAATTTTTTTGTTGAATGGTCTGCATTAAATTCAATGCTAACATTCTCAGTTTTGTACTCAAAACATAAGAAGACAACCCTCACTCTCGCCCCTGTGATATCATGCTTAGAGTTTTGTAAACTTTTAGCTTAGCTAGAGTGATCTAAGCCCTTTTTAAATTATAGAAGAGTATAGATTTCAAAATTCAGCATTTGTAGTTCAAAATGTGTCTTCTCAGCTAAAGATCATCTCCTTTATAAAAACAAAATAATGGACCTTATTATTTTAAACAGATATTAGTGGTGGCAATGCCTATACTTTGTTTTGGCATGAAGTGATCACATTAATTTATCCTCAAAACTCCCTAGAACATGGCTGAGCAGCAAGACATGCTTGGCTTTATGAAAGGAGCTGTGGGGAAACTGGAGAAGTGGGAGGCTGAAAGATGGAGGCTGATCCAAGGCTCTGTGAAGTTAATAGGAATGGGATGAGACCTGCTGTCTTTATGAAGATCTCCAGGGTGTTCCATATCTCTCCAAATACACAGCTCTGTCAACTGTGGATTTGTGTATTCAATGATGTGTTATGGAAAAGCCAAAAACATTATTAATAACATTTATCATCTAAAACAGTAAGGGAAATCCTCTTGTTTTTTTCACTCACTAACACTCATCTGGCTGCTCCTTGATGTTTCTTTTGTTTCCATCTATAACTGCTCCTTATTTTTTCTAAATCATCTTTGGGTTAATCTGAGGTTCACCTAACATTCTGGGTGCTCAGTACTTCTGAATAATTAGGCCCTTAAGAAAGACTACCCCAAATTGAGAGACCTCAAATCAATGGCTAGAACTACTCAGGTGACTTGTTCAGGATCTCATAAACGGTCTGTGAAGGTTGTTCTTAAATATAAGACCATCTTTCCCCCTCAATATGTCTCCCTTCTCTTGGAATTAGTACTTGACTAATACTATGGTTTTCTCACAGAGAACACCCTGCAGTTGGAGGCACTATTGTTCAGAGCAGATATAAAATGACCACTTCATAGATTCATAGATTTAATAGATTTTTAGAATCAGAAGGGACCTCAGTAGATCATTGAGTATGACCCCCTGCCCTGGGCAGGAAAGAATGCTGGGTTCAGATGACCCCAGCTAGGTGCTTGTCTAGTCTCCTCTTAAAGACCGCCAGGGTAGGGGAGAGCACCACCTCCCTTGGAAGCCCATTCCACAGTTTGGCAACCCTCACTGTAAATAATTTTTTCCTAATTTCTAATTTAAATCTGCTCTCTGTCAGTTTATGGCCATTATTTCTAGTAACCTCAAGGGGTGCACTGGTAAGCAGAGTATCCCCTATTCCTTGCTCCCCCCCCGATGAATTTGTAGATGGCCACAAGATCCCTTCTCAGCCTTCTTTTGCAGAGGCTGAAGAGATTCAGGACCCTCAATCTCTCTTCGTAGGATCTTACCTGCAGGCCCTTAACCATACAAGTAGCCCTCCTCTGGACCCTCTCAAGGTTATCCACATTCTGCAGTGCCCAGAACTGGATGCAGTACTCCTGCTGCAGTCTTACCAATGCCACATAAAAGGGAATTATCACCTCTTTAGACCTGCTTGTGATGCACCTTCTAATGCAGGCTTGGCCTCCGGGCTGCCATGCGGCCCGTGAAGCCATTTTATCTGGCCCGAGGCGCCTGCTCCACGTTCCACGGCAGTGACGGTGGTGGCGGTGAGGCAAGGCGAGGCGGGCAGGGCCAACCCACAGGGCCCCAGCCGGCAGCGAGGGGAGGGGAGCTGCTTACCCCTGCAGGGCCGGGCTCATCAGTGAGCTAGGTCCTGCTGCCACTGCCCCAAGGGCTGAGCGGTGTGGGGCTGCCCCAGCCACGCCTGATTAGATGAGCTGGAGAGAACGTGTGCAGCTTCTTCTTTGGCTCTTCCCCCTGGCCCTGGCGCACCGCTGGGGGAGCTGCAGCATGGCCCGCACCCTGCCCACATGCGTGGTGGACGGAGGCACGAGGTAAGTTCCCATACGGAGCTGGGGGAACCTCGGGGCCGGGCCGGTGCTGCGGGGCAAGTGGTTGCCGGAGCCATGCTGGGCGGGAGGCAGGAGGAGCCCGGCCCAGAGGTGCTCTATGCAGGGGGCGGCACAGCGTTACCTGGCTCCTGGTTGCGGAAGGGCCGCCTGGTGCCGGCGTCGGTATGTGGGGAAGCGGCTGCGGTGCCTGCTGCTGT
>NW_005842856.1:59574-69038 GCF_000455745.1 Alligator sinensis | reverse complement strand
CCAGACAGCTCTGCCCACACAGGGCTGCAGGCTGCCCTGCACCAACTCGGCTGCCTTGCAGCTGCACCCCCGGCCCAGAGCCACCAAACACCATGGGTGGAGGCCATCTCTCTCTCAGCCTGTACGGGCACGGCCGAGGGGTCACGGGGGCCCAAAAAGTAAAAAATAAAAGTGAATGCAAGGTTGCACTAGAGAGGGCTCAGCTGGAGGAGGCTAGAGAACAATGCAGGGAAGCCAGGGGCATCCCTGACCTTTCGCCTCCCCCTCCAAGGCAGTGTCCACAGCCACCAGGGCAGCAGAATGGGCACCCTTCTGTCTCAGACACCTTGTGTGGTATGGGCGAGAGGTCTCAGCCACCTCCACCTTTAAAAAATAATAATAGGATGCAAAACTCTGAGGAACTCAGGCCAAGAGAGCCAGAAGGGGGCTGGGTATGGCCTGCTGAGCCCCTGATTCCAGCCTGTTTCTTTCCAAGCAGTGAATGTCTGGGAGGATGGGTTTGGGCAAAATGTGGCTGGGGCACTAAGCAGCACCCAAGGCCTGGCCCCTTTCCCTGCAAAGCTGCCAGGCCGACAAGGGAGGAATGCCAAAATAGCTTGCTGCTGTAACCTAAGTGTTTATTTTAGTCATGTTTGGTATTATTTCATTGTTGCTTTTATATTGTTTTTATTTTGGATTTTAAATCACATTTCCAGACCCATTTCATTGTCACTTCCTGCAACTTCATTCATGTCAAAGGTCACGTGACATCACTTCCTGATGTGATACCACTTCCTGTGAGTTCTTTGAATATGGCTCGCCGGCCCACTGGGTGATAAAAAGTTCACGATCCAGCCCCACATTCAAAAAGGTTGGACACCCCTGTTCTAATGCATGAAAGAGTGCAGCTGGCTTTACTTATCATTTTGTCACACTGATGACTCATGTTCATTTTGGAGTCAACTATAACTCCGAGATCCCTTTCTACTGCTGTGCTGCTTAGAAAGTCACCTCCCGGTCTATAGGTCTGTTGGTGATTAGTTCTCCCTAGATGCAGCACTCTGCACCTACCTTTGTTAAACTACATCCTATTCTGTTCTGCCCACATTCCCAACCTATCCAAATCCACCTGAATCCGCTCCCTGTCCTCCAGTGTGTTTACTTTGCCCCATTATTTGGTATTGTTTGTGAATTTGGACAGAGTGGTTTCCATGCCCTCATCCAAGTCACTGATGAAGATATTGAACAGCACTGGTCCAAGGACCAAACCCTGGGGAACTCCACTGCCCACATATTTCAAGGTAAAAAATGACCTGTCCACCACCACCCTCTGGGTGCATCCTATAAGCCAAGGTGTTGACATTAAAGACCCCAAGGCTCCATTTGCAAGGGGAAGGGCATCAGGCCATGTTCACATTCAAAATTCCAATCTGGGTAATTACAATGTCTCCCTAAATTTGACTTTCTGCTGCAGTTGAATAAGATTATTTCTCTTTCTTACAGTTGCTGCTTTTCTCCCCGGAGGTGGATAAAATTATTCTGTTAATATACATCCCTCTCCTCGGGTGACAATTCACAGAAGCCCTCTTCTTCATAAAAAGTCATGGTATAAACAAAGATGATTATTTCATTTTAGATTATCACATTTATGATATTTTCTACTACTGACCATATGGATCTTCATTGCAAGCAATTAGGACCTGATATGAGAAAAAATATTCTTTAGATTTTCTAATTTGAGCTCCATTTCCTGAAACTGATGAACAGAATGAATGACAGCCGGTTCTTGTTGACAATATTTGTCTGTCTGTATCATTATTGCCATCTTGTTCATCCAATATATATTTGGCAAAAAAGTAAAACAAGGAACCTATACTTAAAAATTTTGGCCAATTTCTAGAATTAGTCATGACTACCACAAATACTACATAAAATATCAAGACCCAGAAACCATTTTAAAAGGAAAGATGGACTAAAAATATCCATGAATGTTTGGAAACATAAAAATCATCCTTAAAAATTATAAAGAGTTATTGGGGGACTCTGGCCTCACTGTCTGAGTGCAATTCCCTCAGGTCTGTGTTCACACAGACGCATGTCAGGAATTTCCTTTTGTTTCTTACTGAACAACCCCATCTCTAGGCTGCTGCCATCTGGCATCCAGATATTATTGTTTGCCCTCTGATTTTTTTTACGGGTCACACCAGAGTTATATATGGCAGCATATTAAAAGCTGGGTATCGTGTTAACAGACAAAAGTGTTTTTCAAGAGTTACAGAATGAAATCTTTTAAACAATACCATATCCCAACAAAACCAATCAAATTAAAAATAGCTTAGCCCATACCTTTTCAATCATGACTGCTTCTTTGGCTCTGAAGTATACTGGTGTAAAACGATCCCAAATGAAAGAGCTCAAGTAGCAATAAAGCTTGGCTTGTCCCTCATATAAGATATTTCTAAAGAGTGATGAATGATCATTCCCAAGATGAGTCATAATAGATATCCTATCCATGTAGTGACAAAGCACAAAGACTTGTCACCATATTTTGCTATACTTTTAGCTATCATCACGTGGTGTTCTTTTTGATCTACATTAATGTATCTAAAATGCGTGTATAACTCTATAATTATGATGGTTTTGTGCTGGAGTAGCATGAGAGATGAAACTCTGTGGCTGTGTTATGCAGAAGGTCAGATTAAAGCAGGGGCGGGCCGCTTAATGAGTTTTGGTGAGCTGTTGAGGGCTGCAAGGGTATCTCCGTCCCTTGGCAGGTGCCCTACCCCCTGGTCACCATCTTGGGACTGGAAGTCCCATCCCCTAGCCCCTGACCTTTGCCACTGGAAGTCCCTCCCCTTGCCCACAGAAATACTCCTTTTGGGAAAGTGGGTTTGCCATCTTGGAACTGGAAAAAAAAACAAATTATATACTAAAAATCAACATTGGCAATAACATTTTAATTTTATTTTAAAAAATATTTTTGTCCTGATTTGTGTGTGTTTGTGTGGTGTATATAGAAGTGATTGCATAATAGCTCAAATGAAGTCTTACTCTTGTATATGGTGGGGGGCAGGGTATAGAGGGGTGGGTGTGGCGTTGTGGGTGTGTATGTGGGGTGTGGAGGAGGGTGTAGGGTTATGTGTGGATGTGGGTGGGTATAAGGGGTTTGTGGAGGGATGGTTTGTGGGGATGTGTGGGTGTGTGTGTGGGTGGGTATGGGGTTTGTGGGGTGTGTGGAGGGGGAGGGTGGCTGGGGGTGGTGGCATGTGTGCATGGGGGGATGTGTGTGCACGTAGCAGTGAGTGGGGCTCCCCGCAGAGATGCGTGGATGTATGGAGATGCATGTGGGGTTTGTGGGGGTGGGGAGGGTGTAGGGTGCAGTGTTTGTAGGGTGTGTGATTGTGTGTGGGGGAGGGTGTAGTTGTGGGGTTTCCAAGGAAGGGTTTGTGGGTATGGTGGGGTGTGCATGGGAGCCCCTGTGCATACCCCCCTGAGTCGGTCTGCCCCTGTTCTAGGCCCATAAGAGCCTGGAGCCCATGTACTCTGCAGTGCCTCCCCACCACTGTGAACAGTGTGCAGCCCCAGTGCACCCCATGCTTTCTTTAGACTTACCCCCACCGGAGCAGGTCAGCTGGAACCCAGGCACAGTCCTGAACTAGCCTGCCCTGCATTGCCCACCCGTGGTGCATCCTGCTGTCCCCTGGCCATGCAGTGTGGCTGGGGCAGCTCCACAGCTGGATTGCCTTTCTAGGCAGCATGGGTGGCAGTGGCTACTTCTGGCTGCTGCCACCACCAGCCCCAGCCCCGCGGTACTGACAGGGACCCGTGCTGCACAGCCCCAACTCTGTGGTCCCCGTGCCTGCTCTGGGTTTGCCTGCCCAGGCTCAGCAGTGACAGCACGGGGGGAAGCTGTTGCTCAGCATGAGGTAAAAGCAGCCCCTCTCCCTCCTGCTGATGGCAGCTCCCTGCTGCAGCCTCTTGGAGCCTGCACTGTGCTGGAAGCCTGCGCCCACCAGGGCTGGGCTGCCCTGTGTTTGCTCTGCACTGCCACCACTGCCTTGTGGGGCAGCCTGGAGGCAGATGTGATGGCAGTGGAGACACAGAGCAGCCCCACACACTCTGCAAGCCAGACAAAGACCTGGTCTGTGGGCCATATTTTGCCCACCCCTGGATCATCACGGTCCCTTCTTGCTTTAAAGGATCATCATACTCCCTTCCTGCTTTAACAATGATGAATCAATCGAAAGATTAATCAAAAGATCAGACAAAGCACTGTAAGCCTATGAAATAAAAAAGGAGCTACTAGCTGCTCCTAGTGTAACAGCTTAAATTATGTCTGTGTGATAAAGGTGCTTGCTGAAGGCTCTATAAAGATTAAACTAAGTGTTTTTCTGTATTTGTTTAGATATTAAACTGTATATTGTTGCTAAAAGCCTAATTAAAGTTTAAGATGTAGTAAGGCCTTGTATAAAGTAAGGTCTAGTAAATTTAGCAAAGCCTTAAAGTAGTAAGGCCCTGTGGTGTAGTTAAAATTACCTTATCAAAGGAATACAAGGCTTGTACTGCTATTGGTCATTCTAAGGACAGTTAAAGTAAAAAGAATCTAAGTAGTTGTACGTTATCAAAACCATTCAAAAGCTTTAAATTGGCTAAAATATCCGAAAACCATTCTAAAGAAAGATACAGCTCTGTAAAAAGAATTAGTTAGCTGTTGCCTAAATCAGTGGACCCGGGACCTCGAAGAGCCCATGAACTGCATTCCAGGGTCCTTCCCAGTACCTCTCAAACAGTGCTAATCGGGGACACCTAACTTCACTGAACTTTGTGAAAAGAAAAACTTGCTGTGTATCAGGCATCAAAGGGAACTGCCGATAAGTTGCCGATGCAAATTGCTTTTGTCTGTTATTGTTTGTCTTGTTACTATGCGTAGTTGTGTTTTTGTTAAGTCAATAAACCTTTCTTACCTTTCTATCCCCAACCATACTCTCAATCCCGAACCCTCCGCAGGCGGCTAGGACACCTAGAACAGGGGTTGGAAACATTTTTCAAGATGTTGGCATGCCAGGGGCAGATGGCAGGGGAGCCACAAGGGGCCCAATTTTTGCCATGGCAGTGTAGCAGGCATGCAGCCGCTGCTGGCAATAAGTCAGGCTGGGGCTGCAGACCCCAGAGCAGCTACGAGCCTACACCAGGGTCCAGAGCCACAGCCCCTTCTCTGTCGTGCATCTTGAGGCGCATGTGCAGGTGCCACCACCATGGAGCCAGGCCATGTTTCTGGACCCTGGTATAGCTGTTTCCAGCCTGCCTGCCACCTGCTGTGAGCAGCCTGGGCTCTGTGCCAGAGGGAGCTGCACACACACCTTTAGGCGCACAGTGGAGAAGGGACTGCTGTTATGCTGCCCCAGGCACCTTCCCTGACATGTGACCTGAGGCATGTGTGCAGCTGCCACTGGTCATGGAGTTGGGCCAGGCCCCAGTGCACTGGTTGCAGCCTCCCAGGTACCTGCCACATCTGGCCTGGGCTCTGGACTGCCGCTGCTTGCCATGGAGCTTGGGCTGTTTGCATTCGGGCTTGCAGTGTCCTGCTGCCTGCTGCAAGCAGCTTGGACTCTGTGGCTGGTGGCAGCTGCCCAGAGCCTGGGATGGCTGTGGCATGCTGAGCAAAATGGCCTCATGTGCCATGCGCTGGCACACATGCTGGGGGCTGCAACCCCTGTCCTAGAAGCTTCTAAACTTAGCACATGAGCAAAGACAATAAGTGATGTAACCAACAGAGGAAAAGGACAATTCCATAGTGAAATTGCTACATTTACTATAAAGTCATGTTCACAAGGCATCAACACCAAAATAAATAAAAGTATTTAGGCATGTAATTCGTACTAAAATCAGTGGCAGTTAGGGGCCTAAATAGGAACTGCTTGTCTGACTAGCCACTGTCTAGTGTTGTGTAGGTACCAGGTAAGAAGTAAAATTTAAGGAGGGCAGTGGCATAGAAAATCACATAGACATGATTTGACTATGATTATATTCAAACCCATCAGAACTACACGATCTTTTCAGCAAGCATTTCACTTTGCCACACCTGGAACCTCCCCAGGGAGCCCTGGAGGGTTCAAGCCACAGCACCTCTACCTGCCACCCCACAAAGATCCAGTTCTGAGTAAGAGGCAGGAGCCTGCCTCTTGCGGCTTGAACCCTGCTGGGGCTCAATGAGGCAGTTCAAGCTACAAGGAGATGTCCCCCACCCCTTGCACAGACTGGGATTACCCCAGTTTTGTGCACTGTCACGATTGGAACTGGTTCAGGTTCAACCCCCAGAGAATGCTGCTGATGAGCTTATCAGCAGGACTGGGAGAAGCATTCCCTCTGGTGGCATGACCTATCCAGGGGACACCTGGGACAGAACGCTGGAACAAACCCTGCTCCCCGCCCTGCATCTGCTCAGTTGGGCAGGGAAGGGGAGTGCATTGGTGACACTGCCTGAACAGTCCATGGACTCTTTTGGAGTGTTCAAGCAGCAGCAGCAGGGTTCCAACGTGGCTCCTTGGCAATTTGCCACTATGCAGATTATCAAAAAGCCAGTTCTGGGTGGTGAGGAAAAGCATAGGACAATGGGATATGGGGTCCTCAGGACCCAAGAGAGGCATACAGGCACTCAAGCTGGCATGAGAGATGCGAGATCTTTGTGATAGGAAATGCTTTAATTTTTTGGCAAAAAGCCAGTTCTCTTCATTGAAAAATGCCTTGAACCTGCATATGCTAAGTTTTTGTGCTGGGAGTAAGGTGCTTTTCCTGGCACAAAAGTAACACTTGTCCATAGCCTCAGTTTACCTAAGGGAGCATTGACTATTAAATGTATACCATACATTATTGCTTACTGACTGACTAACATTCATTTCCCTTGTGAGACTGGGATGTGTAAATGCATAGCTTGTGCTTGATCATGGCCTTAATCTGATCAGCAAATAAGCAAATATAACTATCTACACAAAAGTAAAAGATCTGTTGTATTAGAATGTGCCATAACCACATTTTAAATACTTTTAAATGCTTGGATTTATTTTCTTTTTGTAATGTAACCCAAAGCCTTTTTTATATCATATTTTTTCCAAACTATTTTAATAAAATACAGTTCATTAAAAAAACGCTTCTTCATCATTTTCTTTACAATTTATCCATAACCTTTTGCTATAATATGGTCAGTCTCTCATATACAAATTCCTTGTATTAATATTTAAGACAGAATGTAGTAATATATAAAGTAAATTAGAAGATTATTTTTTCTAAAACAATGTCAAAATTAATTCTCAAAATTCAGCTTAGATCTTTTGTCAATAGTCTAAAGTCACAGTCTCTTTTCCCCATCACATTCCAGCAGAAATGTGGTCTGCGTTTCACAACATGATCATATTCCATTGTAAGCAATGTGATTACTTTTTGATAAACTTGCTGACAATACAGAAGTTTCATTGTGCTCTACAGGGGTAATTATAATTTCTTAAAGACATACTTTGAGAAACAGCTTCACTGAGTGGGGAGAAAAGATTGAAGAGTACAAAAACTGGGCTCCACAAATTAAAAATTAATGCTTACAGATTTACTTTTGGCATTAATAGTTTCATAGTTCCACAGTTTGTAGGGTCGGAAGGGACCTTGAGAGATCATCAAGTCCGACCCCCTGCTGTGGCAGGAAAGAGCGCCAGGGTCAAATGACTCCAGCAAGGTGTTCATCTAGCCTCCATTTAAAGACCCCCAGGGTAGGAGCCAACACCACTTCTCTTGGAAGTTGGTTCCAGATCCTAGCTTCCCCGACAGTGAAGTACCGCTTCCTGATGTCTAGTTTGAATCTACCCTCAGCCAGCTTGTGACTGTTATTTCTAGTCACTCCTGGTAGCGCTCGGGGGAACAGAGACTCCCCCAATGCCTGCTGGTCCCCACTGACTAGTCTGTAAACAGCCACTAGGTCCCCCCTCAGCCTTCTCTTGTGGAGGCTGAACAGGTTCAGGTCCCTCAGCCTTTCGTCGTAGGGCCTGCCCTGCTGCCCCCTGATCATGTGGGTAGCCCTCCTCTGGACCCTCTCAATGCTGTCCACGTCCTTCCTGAAGTATGGCGCCCAGAACTGGATGCAGTACTCCAACTGCGGCCTGACCAGTGTCGCATAGAGGGGGAGGATCACCTCCTTGGACCTGCCTGAGATGCATATGTGGATGCATGATAAGGTATGGTTGGCCTTCCTGATTGAGTCGCCACACTGTCGGCCCATGTTCATTTTGGCATCAATAATGATTCCAAGGTCCTTTTCTGCCTCTGCTGACAAGAAGGGAGTTCCCCAGCCTGTAGGTATGCTGCTGGTTCTTCCTCCCCAGGTGCAGCACCTTGCACTTCTCAGTGTTGAAACCCATCCTGTTCTCATCTACCTACCCCTGTAACCTGTCTAGGTTTGATTGTAGCCTATTCCTCCCTTCTAGCATGCCCACTTCCCCCCACATCTTAGTGTCATCGGCAAATTTGAATAGGGTGCTTTTTACCCCCTCATCCAAGTCACTGATGAAGATGTTGAACAGCGCGGGTCTGAGGACCGAGCCCTGGGGGACCCCACTGCCCACATCCCTCCAGGTTGAATAAGATCTGTCCACCACCACTCTCTGGGTGCGGCCCTCCAGCCAGTTAGTGACCCATTTGACTTTTTAGGTGTTGACGCCACAGTCCCCTAATTTTTTAATAAGAATGGATAAAATGAATGGATTAAATGAAAACATAAAATTCATATAGCATCAGTATGCACATTATTATCTAGACTATAGCTGTCATTAACATGTGTGTGTATGTATATAGAGATATACATATACATATCTAGTGTAATATATGTGTGTGCATAACAGTGTGTATATATTTGTGTGGGTTGGTGGGGAAGGCAGGTGTGAGCCAAGGGTGGGGGGTGGGGGGGCAGACATGACACTTGCTTGGCTCTGGCAGCAACAATTCATATTCTATCCTACAATGTATAATAATTAAATTGTCTTGAATGCAATATTACACATTTCTTTGCTTTCCATCAGTATTCTAATTATAATTTACTTTAGTTCATATTAACTATGCTAAAACGGCAATGCTACTGCATAAAAGATAACATTTAATTAAACTCTTATATAGCTGTAGTTCCAATGTGGTGCACCATGGTTAAGAACAGACATTCAGGGCATTCAGGGGAGGTTAAATCAGCTAATAATGGCTGCCTGATATCAGGTAAGTCAGAATGGAGGGGCTAGCTAGGGGGTTGGAGGTCCAGCAGGCTGGGGGGGATTGGAAGTCTGCTGGATGACAGGGGGAGATCCATGGCGTGATCCATGAGGGGTGGGGCAGGTGTGACCCATGGATGGGGTGGGAGGGCAGGTACAACTCATGGGTGTGGTGGGCAGGGCGGATTTGACCTGCAGGTGGGGTGGGCAGGGCCAGTGTAACCCATGGGGGGTGGGCAGGTGGCA
>NW_005842856.1:58705-59564 GCF_000455745.1 Alligator sinensis | reverse complement strand
GGGGCAGGAATGACCCACAGGTAGGGGGGGGTCCCCCCAAGCAAACCTACACCCCTATCCCTCTCCCCACCATGACTTACTTGCTCAGCTCTGGCAGCAACAAATGCTGATAAAAGCAGCTGTACCTGCAGTGGCTTGTGGGATGGGGTTGTGAGGTCTGGCTAGTCAGCAGTGGGAAGCAAAGGGTCAGGGGGGACAAAAAATAGCCCAGCGTGGGTGATGTGAAAAGAGCAGCCCCATGGCTGGTGTCAGTGTATGGATTTTCCTAGTCCTGGGGCTGTGTAGCGGAAGTGGACGGAAGTTCCATGTACTGGTTTGACCTAAATGAAGTAAATCTGATACTACGTAGATCCAGGTTAATCTAAAACTGGGTTCTGCAATTTTTACGCTGGTTTGTATGCACAGAACTTCTGTTCACTTACAGATTTAGACTGATTGCCCATCACTGAGACAGGGTCTGTAAGTGTAAAGTCAGCACCAGGACAAACTAATTTTAAATCAGGTGGTCATTTTGAACCCAATTTAACCTCCCCAAGTGTCTGTACTCAGCCCACAAATTTAATTGCACTGAGAACATTTTGAGGTGTGCCTATAGCTATCTAAAGCTACAGGCACACTGTTATTACTACAAGGCATGTTTACTACAGTTCTTACTGAAAAAAAGCCCCAAAGCCTTGTCCTTACAGTCTCTACAGTCTCTAAGCCTGGTTTCTAAGAGCTATAGTTATGTTACTTTTATTATACCTCCCTTTTCATAGCAATTAATTTATGCTAAGGCTGTTTAATTGTCAGAACATGACAATATAAATTAATTGATCTGATTTTCTGATGCTTTTAAAATTGCTCATAATTCCTCATC
>NW_005842856.1:52034-58695 GCF_000455745.1 Alligator sinensis | reverse complement strand
TTCCTGCAAGCAAGCAGTCAAGCAAAATATTGACTTGTGCAGCATGTAGTAGTTTAGTTGTAGCAGATTTCTGCAATTTTGGTCCATTTAAAACTTCCATCCTTTGTACCTGAAAGGTGAGCCCTGCATCTGAGAAGTGTTTTTATTCCACTTTTTCATACTGTTTGTAGCACTCAACCAATGCAGTTTTAATTTACTTTGCTGTACTTGCTATAAATGATGGCTTTTCTGTACTTTACTGATTTTTCCAAATGGGTAGCATAAGCGCACACAGGCTTTAAAAAATTGGGGCGGGGGGGGGTGGGGGACACGGACACGACACAGCTGGGACAGAAAAAGGTAGAGATACCTCCCTTCCCAAAACCTGTTAACTTTTCACTTGTGGATGTAGTCAAAACTGCCATCCAGATAGCCCTGCAGTGGGGTGCAAGGACACTACCTGTTCCCTAGGAAACAGAGTATTCACCAGGATCTAGATTGCTTAGGTGATAAGAGGAAGAACTATAAATGGTCTTGGGAGATAGACAGGCAAAAGCATAACTCCTCTGTGTGTGGGGGTGGGTGGAGGAAAGCAGGATGTTGCCTCCTGTTTTTGCCAGTGACATATATGTTAAGCAGCCATTTAAATATCACCCCCAACAGCGGCACATCTCTGGCCACTACTCCTACCGCTGCTGCCACTTTGCCCTCCCCACAGCTAGAGCCAGAGCCAGAACCAGAGCCACTGCCAGGAAGGTGCAGTGAGGCACCACCTTTAGGCAGTGCTTAGGGCTCCTGCCCCACTCACCCACCCATCCTTATGCTACTGCAAACATAGGAGAACCCCTGGAAGGGTGATGGGACTGAGTCAAGTCCTGAACTCAATTTCTCCAACTTAGCTGAAAATTGACACAACCTTCAATGAAGTCCACTGGCTTTAGTGGGAGTTTGGATAAGTCCTTCATAACCTAAGGAAAGAATCGCATGCTATTTTAAGGTAGAATGATGATTCAGTGTAGGCTTTGAGTTTCAACCTCATGATAGGCTGTGTTCAATGAATTATGGTTTAAGACTTACGATGGTTCTTCAGACACCACAGCTCCTTCTTCCAACTCTTGAGCCTGTTTATACCATGGCAGCTTTGCTTCTACAGGAAGTTTCTCTATGGAACATACAAAGTACATGAAAACAGAAAACATGCAGGAACAATTCTACAGATACGGGCATCATTCCTGTAAGTGAATGTGCCTGCATTTACAATTGTACACGTGCAGGGTGAGCAGCAGAGAAGAGGGAAAGGGTGAGAGACTGCTGTTTCTTGGAGTATGCAATATTTGAAGAAATATGGTCAATAAGAGAGCTTTTGCTTTTACATTTCTAGAAAGAGCTTGGCTAATTACACGTATAGTCTATGCAGGTGAACATTTCAGCAAAGCATTTTTTTCAAAAATATTCACATCCAAGTTGGCTTGTGAAACCATTCATTTTGAAAATCAAAGGGGAAAACCAATTTTAAGTAATTTTGTAGAATCTGAATATTTTGAGCTGCATATTATGGCTTTTGTTTTTCTGAATTTGCAAAATACATTGAGCCTCCAGTCCTTCTCCCTACCATTTAGAAATAAATCATTGTGTAGTGCATTACATCAAATTCATTTCCACAAGTCACAAAGGAGGAAGTTCCATGTTGTGTGGGGGGCTGGCAGCACTTAAACCTCATGTAAGCTCTCAAAATTAATGCCTAGTTGAGGCTTATATGATGCATAAGTCCTTGTGCTGGCCTTCACCCCAAAACTATTTTCAGCAGAGGACAAAAAAATAATCCCCAGAAATCCATATTGACTCCGTAATAGACCATCATTAACACTGCATTGGTCAAGTGTCCAAAACCATATCTACCTTTAAGTGTTACAGCCTCATAAGGCATATTAAACTCACTTTTGATAGATTATAACATTGAAGAAAATCCAGGTCTGATGAGTGATACCACAAGAATGAGAGAAAACCGAAATAAAATAGTTCAGTGATGTTCTTTGCCTTTAAGCTTATCAATTCATCAACTGTGTGGATTTAAAGAATGAGTTGGATACTTTATCTGTCATTTTTGATGGAAAACAGAACAGCTGCTTTCCCTCCCTGCCCTCCCCCCTCCACGATCTGCATAAAATATAAGAAGCTGTTTTGGGGAGGAAAAAAGTCCACACTGAGAGCTAAATTCTGTTTTCACAGTGGCATTACCTTGGACAATCTGTGCTGACTCAATAGAACTGCTCTGGCTTTACATTGGTATGAACTGAAAGCAAATACTCTTCCAAATCACCTCTGAATTTCTACTGAGTATTTTTGGTCAGCATTAGAAAAAAATAGCATGCAACACAATTGAAGCAGTCGAATACAAAGGATGAGAACCAGGGTCAGGCCTCTTTACCACTTCAGTCCCATTTAAGCCTTCTAGATTCAGTAATGCCAGCCTACAACACCACTTGTGCTGGCCTACAGCTAAGGATTAATTTGACCTGAAAGGAATGAGAATTTTCAGGTAGTTGGTGCATGCAGTACTAGAAATTTTATATGACACTACCTCAACTGCCAGGAGCAATATTAGCAATTTATAAGGATCATAATTTGCAGTGTCACTTCTTAGCTACTGCAAGCAATGCAAGCAGACAAGTAAATGCAAAGGATCCTGGGAGTAAATTAGTGGCTGGGAGGGAAGAGGAGAGCAGTAGAGTTGTTATGCCTTCATTACCAGAAATAACTAGCTAGGATCCTTTTCTCCTATATTTACTGGTGCTGTATAAGGATGAATATATGCCAAAACAGCTCTTAGTTTAATCTGCATTTTGCTACATTTGTTATCCAAAAATGTAAGAGAGATGTCTATTTATACACTGTACAGCTTATTTTACAGGCTTTGGAAAGCCAGAAATTATTACTTTGCTTTTTTTTTTTAATGCAGCTTCTTGCAAAATGCAAAATATACTCCTTTATGCAGCTAACTGCAAAATGACTTTTTTATAAGTTTTCATTTTGGGGTGTGGATGTGGGAAGAGATGGAGGTAGAGTAATTCCAATAATTTAAATTATGAAGTGAACTACTATATTAGGGGTGTGATTTGACATATAAGGAAACAAAATAAATTCCTAATGTAATTCAATGAAGAAGCTAAGATTTTAGAGATAAAAGAAAAGATCACCTTTTAGTAACAGATTTCTGTTTTTAACATGGTACAAACTCTTAGAATGTGTTATTCAACACAACTGACAAGAGGAGCACTGCATTGTCTTCTAATATTAAGAACCGTTATTCCAGTTACACACACTCTGGGCCAGATACAGACTTCTACCAGTCTAAACTCATAACAGCACAGAAGTTCAGCACACACAAACTGGTATAAAAATGGTGGAACCTGGTCTAAGATTAGGTGGTCTTCGCACAACCAAAGGGCGAATATGTGTTCTGCTTGCTACCAATCTAAACTACACAGATTACAGAACACCACATAACTTAGATCCATTCTGTCTTGGGCTTTTTGAATGTCTGTACCTATCCCTGAAATGTACCAAATGACCCTCTATTAGTTTTGTACACAATGAGCACTGACAGATGCCCAGGCCCCTGCTCTAACTCATGGTGTTTTACATAATGCTGTTTACCTCTTGGGTTGGGGCGGGGGGGCAAGGGGAGGAGAGATGCAGCTACCCTTTGGAGTTGATTGAGCAGAGAAGCTTGCCTAAAGCTTCTCTCCTCCAGCTCTCCCCCTGCTCCCTGTCCTCTTCCCGTCCCCCAACTCTAGTGTTGTCTGCAGGAAGGGAAGGGGGAGAAGAGAGGAAGACGAGGAGCTGCAGGCTAGGGTTTCAAAAAGTTAAGTTATAACTGCTGTTTGCCCTTCTATTTCATACAGAGAACATTAAAAGATTTGTTCTCTATTTTCTGTTTTACTGGGTCAAACAGATGGAATCACTGTTTTTCTGCCCTGTGTTAACCCTGCTTCAAAAAGCAATGGTAAGGTAGGAGGAAGTATTGGACAGAAGATACATGTTTTTCTGTAGACATTGGCTATAATAATGTTAGGCTTGTTAAATAAATCATATCTTTTTGGATCGATCTCTAGCAACATTCAAGGCCACAGAAACATGGGGCTACAAATTGCACCACCTGATACATATGGAAGCATTGAAGCTGAAGCAGTTTACATTTAAAACCAAACAAAAAAAAAAAAGGTCTTCAGATGAAAACACCACATGGCATGTATGGTTCTCCTTTGGTGAGGAGATGAAAGAAAGAATGAACCACTCAGTGTTACATTATATGATATATAATGGAAGCTGCTCTGATACTACATCAGTATTGTAATTAATTCCATTCTTTATTATGATCGGAATGATCATTTTAAATATTATCTTCCATTAGCAGTGCTACAGCCACAATGTAACTCAGCTGGTGAAGCTACATCCACATACACCACAGATGAATCTGGGCTTCCTCTCTAGGGGTGTCTATACATTAGGCTGTGTGAAGCTTCAGTGCCCGATTCGATTTGGTGGAGATTCGGCCCGATTTGGTGGCCGAATCTCCGAATCAGAATTGAATCAGAGGACCCTTTAATCTCTCTGAATTGAACTGGAACTTTCTGAATTGGTTCAGAGAGAATCGGAAAGATTCGGTGATTCTCTACATACCTCTGGATAGCAAGCGGCTCATAAATGATGCGATGCTGGGGCACATGGAGTGTCCCACAGAAGCATGGGGGGCTCCCCAGTGCACTCAGCAGCAGACATGGAAGTGGACCAGAAGCACTTCCAGTCCACTTCCAGGTTTGCCAACGAGCATGCTGGGGGCCCCCCATGCTCCCATGGGATGCTCCATCTGCCCCAGCATTGCAGTGTTCATGAGCTGCGCCTGGTACCTCGAGATATGTAGAAAAAACATTTAAAGCTGTGTCTGTGTCTGAATCACTGATTCTCCGATTCAGCATCGAATCTTCAGATTCAGATTCGGCCAAATCAAATCAGGGACAGTGAGCTGAATCAATTAATCAAATTACTGTCCCCGATTTGGGCCGAATCTGAATCCAAATAGAACAGGGCCTGCTTCACATACCCCTACTATACATGTGCTCTAGGGTGGTGGGGGGAGAGGGGCTTTAATTAGAGTGGCTCTGAGCAGACTCCACGTCACGTGTATTCAGTGTTCTGCGCTTCAAAATGGCAGCAGAAGCCAATCTGAAACATGGGGACACTGAATACACGTGATGCAGAGGCTGCTGGAGCACGTTAATTAACATGCTCCTGCAGACTTACAGTAGATTCAATTAATTGAGTCTGCTCCAACACGTGCTAATTAGCACGTGTCAGAGCAGAGGTCCATCACATGCATAGGTGCCCTAGGTTGCTGAGTCCACAGCTGACAATACCAAACCAGGAGCCTATTAAAGAGCTACAGGATACCAGTGACTGGTGCAGTAATGGCAGAGTCTGGTGGTAGCAGTTCATAAATTACTGCATTCAGGTGAACTCAGGAAAGTGTAGTTAAGATACCAAGAAGCAAAATCATTTCTTTTATGTGGAAGAGCCCTACCTTTGGGTTTATAGCAAGGAGTGGGTACGATGCATTCTTCCTTTATGTGAGGCTTTGATTTTGGGCTGCAGCCTCCTGTGTGCAGCCCTCTGTGATCAATGCACAGAACTACACGGTATCTAAGCCCCTGTCCACATGTTACAGTGCACTGAAAGAAAGAAAAAGCACAGAATCTCATATATGCAGTAAATACAAAAAAAAAATCCCCGAAGGAAAAATATTGTATACAAGAATAATGTGTTAGAAGTAAGGGGCAAAATTTAGAGCAGAAACAGGTCACATAGATGATAGATCAGTCGTGTTATTTGGTACTGACCAGTTAAGAAAAGCTGACCAACAGTTGCTGTTTCTTCCTTTCTGTTTTGCACAGCTTGCTTTAGACATATGGCTACTGAGTTTCGCTTAGTATCACTCCAATACCACTCTCAGCAGTGGCTACTTGGCCTCTGGCCATTAATTCCATATTGGACTTACTTACTAACATCTTGTCATTTTCAGCTATGGCTACTTCTCTTCCACTTGCACTAGGTACTAGAACTTACGGGTTAATGGATGTAACACCTCGATCCTGGGTATGCTTTTTGAGAGAATTATCCTGGCACATGTCCGCGAGGGGCCAGCAGGGGAGATTATGCTTAGGGGCAACCAACATGGGTTCATTAGAGGCAGGTCCTGTCAGACCAACCTGGTGGCCTTCTATGATCAGGTCACAAAAGCCTTAGACGCAGGTGTAGCAGTGGACGTAGCTTTTCTGGACTTTAGGAAGGCCTTCGACACTGTCTCTCACCCCATTCTCATTAAAAAACTAGGGGACTGTGGCGTCGACACCTACACAGTCAAATGGGTCGCTAACTGGCTGGAGGGCGGCACCCAGAGAGTGGTGGTGGACAGATCTTATTCAACCTGGAGGGATGTGGGCAGTGGGGTTCTGTGAGGCTCGGTCCTCGGGCCCGCACTGTTCAACATCTTCATCAGCGACTTGGACGAGGGGGTAAAAAGCACCCTGTTCAAATTTGCAGACAACACTAAGATGTGGGGGGAAGTGGGCACGCTAGAAGGGAGGAATAGGCTGCAATCGGACCTAGACAGGTTAGAGGGGTG
>NW_005842856.1:24798-51595 GCF_000455745.1 Alligator sinensis | reverse complement strand
GTTTACAAACTAGTCAGGGGGGACCAGCAGGCATTGGGGGAGTTCCTCTGTGCCACTGAGCGCTACCAGGAGTGACTAGAAATAACGGTCACAAGCTGGCTGAGGGTAGATTCAGACAAGACAGACATCAGGAGACACTACTTCACTGTCGGGGTGGCTAGGATCTGGAACCAACTTCCAAGAGAAGTGGTGCTGGCTCTTACCCTGGGGGTCTTTAAGAGGAGGCTGGATGAACACCTTGCCAGGGTCGTTTGACCCCAGTACTCTTTCCTGCTATGGCAGGGGGTTGGACTTGATGATCTGCTCAGGTCCCTTCTGACCCTACCAACTATGAAATGATGAACTATGAAACTATATTTTGGAAGATGGCACTATGCAGAATGAGAAACCATTTCGGCTTCTTTCCTTCAAACATTTTCTCATGCCTGATTTCTTTTTCTTAGTAAGATATAGCATTTTGTCCTCAGGAAACCAGGCTTCAGAGATAGCTGGATTGGAGAAATCTAAAGAGCATCAACCAAAGAGAATGGCAGTAGAAAGTAACAATGGTGCTTTGCATTCAAACAACACATAATAATGAACACACATTATGTGTTCATTATTATCCTTGAAATCTGTTGGTTTTTTTGTGGGGGAGGGGAGCGGGGGGACGGGAAACAGGACAGGGATGGGGACTGAGATACATAGGCTCAGTGACTCATCTACGGTCAGACCTCTTGGAACAGAACCCACACGTCTCTGTTTCCAGTCTTGTACCTTAAACACAAGGAGAATCCAAGCTTGGCAAGTAAGTGGGGATCACAAGCACCAAGCAGTGATTACACATCACAATCACAGTGGTTTCCTACATTTTTTTAGCTCAGAGGCCACAACTTAGCAACCTTAGGCTTAACTTGATAATTTCTTATTGCCATGAGGAACGTCAGAGGGGATAGTGTTCCCCAAACTCTGAACTATGAATCTAATCAGTAGGATGGCATAGATGTCTATATTTCAGACCACAGGTCAGATATCCAGGATATGAGATTTGAAGTCAAAAGGCAGGTGATAAATGTGTATTTGAACACATCCATGCTCCTCTTCAGCATGGTATGTATCATCATATTTATCACTTGTAGCTGATTGTTATTATATGTGGCCCATCTGATTTGCTCTTTCACCCATCTTAGTTGGTGTTATTAGTCCTGAATATTTATTCTGTCAAAATAATACACAAGGTAAATGGCAGGCAATTTTCCCAGGCTTATTAAATTATCACAGACATTTAGTAAAACTGAAGATCTGGTCCCAATGCATTAAATAAATAATCAAAGTAAAAAACCCAAACAACCAGAACTAATTACCGGAGACCATTCTTGAGCCAGCCACTCTGGACAGTCAAATATGTTGCAGGGCTGAACAACAGGCATCTTTGGAGTGTACATGCACTTCCACTCTTCCACAGGGCTCATGTGCCCCTGAATGTCTTCCTCCACACAAGAGACTGTGCGGCTCTGAATGCCTCCTCCACATGAGGAGGAACAGGCTGTCCATGGAGTACTTTCCCACCTGCAGAACAAAGCATCAATAAAGGGGGGAAAAAAATGCCTAAACTTTTCTGTGGGGCCCTCCCAACTCCACTCTTCCCCACAACCTCTGTTTTTGGACTAGCAAGTCTTGCTTTGTTAAGGAAAGCCTGAAAAAGAAAGCATGTGTCTATTTATTGTCTTTTAAAGAAGTCTTCTAAGTTAAAGACTAGTGGTAAGAACCTCCCTCTTTTCCAGGAACCAAGGATATCACCACAGAGAATTTCAATTAGCAGGATCATTATATCCTGGTACAATGTGCCATGTCTTGGGAAATTCAAATCCCAGTGCAATGGAAGCTCAATATGCCTTACTGTTAATGTCCTTAGGCGAAGAAGCCAGGCCACCCATTACTACAATCTCCATATGATACTGTTAGTCAGGAAAAACAAAGACAGAAGGAAATTTTCCAAAGTGAATAAAATGAGATTGTGATAAAGCATGTATGAACAGTGGATAAGACTATAGCTAGGGCTATACTGATGCAGCTAGTAACCATCAAAGAAATGATGGGAAACAATGTTGGCTTTGTCTGACTAGTACTGAAATAACGAAAGGAATTTAGAGACAATTTAATTAGATTTACAGGTAGCATTTTGTTGAGAAAAAGAAAGTGAAATATTGACAGATAATGTATATATTTTGAAAAAGCTGTTGCTACTTTATGAGAGTAAATGATATATTTAAACATACATTTCACAAAATATACATGCACTATATAGGTTTACAAACAATACCTGTGCATATTTGTGTTTATACACATATATATATTTATAAAATACACACAAGGGTATGTACATATGCACTGAAATCTTGCTGGTTATTAGAAAGAAGATACTAAATCGCTGATCTGATCTGGCAGTCCCTGGATAAATACAAGCTCCATGGATATCTGAGCATTAAAACTGCCCAAAATTTTTCAGCAAAATATTTTCCGAATGAAAGTAACTTTTCAACATTTTCTCTCTCTTTCTGCTTTTAACAAAAAGATCAAAATTTGTCAAAACAAAAAAATCAACCCCAGAAAAAAAATATCTTTGGCTTTTAACGAATAAAGCTTTTTTTTCTTCCCCATTGCAATAATGTTAATTTAGTAATTAAACAAAATTTAAAAAGTTACAGAAATATCATAGGAGATGAATGAATTTAATTTCTTCTCCATTTTTTTTTACCCCATCTCCTAACTGGTACTAATGTACACACAGGGTGCATACAGGCTACATAATAGCTCACTTCATGGGAAAAGAGTTTCACTGACATCAAGATGTGATGGCTGCATTGTTTACAAATGTCAAAGACTCTGATGACTTATGTAACTTGCCCCAGAGGAGTGCTGACACAACTTCCCGTGTTGCACATGTAGCAAAATCCCTAGTTTTGCTTTTTTTTTCTTTTAAAATGCATTCCCCCTCCCCGTCCCTAACCATTTTTTACTTTGTCTCTCCCTCTCTATTCCCTATAGATAAGTATAAGTAAGCTAAGATATAGGATAAGCTTTAACATTTTATTTTAGGTAGTAAGTTTTAATTTTTCTCTCCCCTCTTTGCAAATAAGTGCCCTGCTATTTTGATATAGATATTCACTGTTTTATAAGTGATAATTATTATGTTTGTATTGATTTTTGTTTTTTGCTGCTTTTATATTACGAGATTACTGTTTTAGGCCTTTAGGTAAGTTAGCATAAGTCATGTCAAGTTTCCATCTTGTAATATCAAACCTCCATCTTATCCCCATGCCCGGTTGTGTAACCTATGACTCATACTACCCCTCCTATGTAAGTTGGTTCCTGAATGAATGGGGGTGAATGAGGGTGCTTGAGAGACAGTAGGCAGTAGGTCTAAAAATAGCTCCTTCTGAATGACCGAACTATCAACACCAATACCTAGACCAATGACCCAGCCTATGGAACCACCCTCAGCATTCAAAAAACAAAAGATGTGGCAACCCACCATTGTGCCAAGGCTGCACATGCTCAGTATGAATATCTGGAGCTCTCTGGAACAGAACTGACCTTGCCTGAACACGCCCTCCCCACAGGAGATCGTAGGTAGTCTGCCCCATAAAAAGGGGTAGTGAAGACTAGCTCCTTGGGAACACCATTTTCATCTGGACCAGACCAGCTCCACGTCACACCACCTATCCGCCCCAGAGGCCCTACCGGAGACCCCCTCTGGACAACATTGAGCTGAAGGAGACTCTGACTGGCCATCGAGGACCCACTTTCAGCCTGGGATGGGTAGATATCACCTGCATATTTCCTTCTCCAATTTGGACTCTCTCTCTCTCCTCCCGGACTTCAGCCCCTGCACCAAGCCTCTTTAACCCTGCTGCCAGTGTGTGTGTGTGTGTGTGTGCGCGTACGCACACGCGTGCACACAAAGGAACCAATAAAATATTGTGTCACCATCTCCCCTGTTCAATAAAACCACTGACATTTGTAACCCCGAGTTGGGTTGTGTTTTACTGAGCCCCAGTCGCTTCCCTATCTTAAATTCCAGTCTCTCTCTCTCGGCTCTCAGTCCTGTTCCTGCCACTTTTTGCCTCTTCTCTGTCCCATTTCTGCAGACTCTCAGCCCTGCTGCTTTCTGCAGGCTCTCAGCCTTGCTCCCGCCAGTTTTTGCTTCTTGCCACCTCTTCCTAATCCCTATCTCTCTCTGCCTTCTCTTTCACACTTTCTGTTCTCCACCTTCCCCCTCATGCAGCCCCACTCCCAATTTTCCTCTCCCCACCTACCTCTTGGCTCCTTTGTCACCTCCCTACTCTAGCTCCAGCCTCTGAGCTTCTCCTGCTGGCTTTCTGCTTTCAATAAACACCAATTAACCTTAAGTTACCCCAACTTCTCTCCAGTCAGCCGGTTCTAATCCCAGCACCGGCAACTTTCATCTCAGTCTCCACCAGCAGTAACCTAAAGTAACCCCAAGCCTCAGCTCAGCTCTCTTTCTAGTCTACCAGTTCTAATCCCGGTCCTGGCAACTTTCACCCCCTACACTTTCACTCTTTCTCTTACTTTAACCTTCCCCCAGGTATCCCAAGTACATCAAGCACATACATACACACCACAACACCCAAGTTAGGATCTCACCCGTGTGTATGTGTAGGTGAGTGGTATATATGTGAACTGATATATATGTACGCCACTGTGTGCATGATATATGAATTAGTGATCTGTCTATGTGTATTGGGTGTGCAGGTATTGGTAACTGATTCTGGTCTAATTTCTTTTGGTCTGTATAGTGTGTGTGTAGGTGCTTGAACTGGTGATAGGTGTGCATTTGCCTAGGCTGGTAATTTTGGATGTGTATGTGCCTGAATTGGTAGTGTGTGTGTGCACACCTAGTGGGGGTGCATGCACCTAGAGCGTGTGTATGCACCTAGTGTGTGTGTATGCACCTAATTGCTTTTTGAATTTGTGCCTGTGCAATTGTACACTGCGCCCTCCTGTCTAACAGCACAATATTGAGATCCTGAGAGTTGGCCTGACCCCACACACATCCCTCAGATATAGGGTTAGAACTGTACCTGTTTTATTTTACTGGAGACTTTTCCCAATAATGCTGCATTGTGTACTCAGGGCCCTCAGGTACTTGAGGTCTGACAGCACAGGCTGCAAATTGGAACTCATAAATATTTAAAAACTCTACAAGGACTTCATATAGCTTTTCCATACATGACAATGGGAGGATCTGAAATCTCAGGACCTTTTCGGGGAGTCTTCAGCTGCTTTTAAAGGCCATTTTCCATATGTTTTGTGCTGCCTTGGGGGCAGCTGTTTGGGCCGGGGTATGAAATAAGGACCCAAAATTTAGCCCACAGGCTCTAAAATGGCTGAAGGAGTTTGTGACTCATGGCTCTTAAAGCAGGGTCATGGTTAATTGTGATGCACTCAGTATGCAACTGCTATCACCAGCTTGTGAAGAAAATGTTGCAGAAGCGGGAATTAAGCACCATAAAAGTGTATGCCAGTATTACATCTAATGAAGTACATATTCCTATCTCCATGATAAAACTCATGGCAGAAGTGTCTAGACAGGGAAATGTCTACAGGCAGCCCATCCCAAAATTCTTTCCAACTCACTCCCAAACTTCCAGATCCATTAGGGGCTTGCTACCCATTCTGCTATGGCTTGAAGGTGTATTACTTTTTCTGCTTAAGCTCAGCAGGTCAGAAGGCAGGAAGACAATTTGTATCTCCCTGATCCTAGCCCTTCCTCAAACCAGCGCAGTCCTTCCACTGATCCAGTCAGACTCAACTCATTGCATGGGGTCTGGACCGGTAAGGACTGAATAGGGAGGAGAGATAATGCTGAGGAGGTCTCTAATCCACACTTTCTTATGCAAGTGGATGAGATCCATGCAGACTTCCCTGCAACCTTGGGACTTTTAAGTGGTTGATGGTACCATTCAACAGTTGGGTTCCTGATAAGAGTGTCTACAGATGAATGCTGGGATTGGGGGAGTGGATCTAAAGGGATTGTTACAGGGTGAAAGCAAAACCAAGAAAAGCTTGAGAACCAGTCTTGTGCCTTTGATCGTTCCCATGGAATGATATTTTTCTTACTTTCTGTGCTGCTGAAAGCCAAATACATCAGGGCATTTTGATCCTTTATTTTGGATGTTCTTCAACTGTTAAAAAGCCTCTGTCAAGTTGCCAATGCAGGATTCTTTTTGCTCAAAGACAGTCCTTCCACTGTTGAGTGCTCCTGATTCATCTTGTGATCTATAAATTCATTCCTTCCCTTCCTTTCGCCCTCCTTTCCTTTCTCTGTTGATGGTCATGAACTTTGTTCACAGTTAAAATGAAATCCTTTCTAAGCCAAGATACCTGTCTTTTATTAACAGGCTCTCCTTTTCACCCATTTATTTTGTTAATTTTTGAGTTTTTGAGAGGGTATGTTTGGGAATTCTGTTTCAAAGGACAAAGAAAATAATTTTCCAAAAACAGGAGGTGGAGATCTATTTTATGTCTAATGTGATAAATAAGCCTAATGACATAAATGACAGATATATACTGCCAAAAAGGGTATTTAATCCATGCAAAATATGTGGTTTTTAGTACTGCAAGGTAAGGCAGGAATTTGGCATGTAAACACAAATTACGTATATCATAGTAAGAGGCGACAACCCGAGAGACAGCTACAACTGCAGGCAAGACCAAGTTGCTCTGCTCCCAGCTCTCTCCTTCTCCATTTGGGACAGCCATTATGCAGCCCAATACCATAATTCAAATCTGAATGCACTGTTGTTGTGCACAGAGTACAGCAGAGATCTGTGGTACTTGTGCAAGGCCTCACTGAGGTTTGGGAGAGGTCACTTTCTCAGCAAGGTGAGATAAACACATTGGCTAATAGGAGCCTTTCATAAATGGGAAGCCCAACAGTACAAGACATGAGCAGAGAATGAAACAGTAGAATGTCAACACTGAACTGGAAGGGCACATTCTAGTTATTGATGGGCCTGTTTAATCTGTGACAGCACTGTTAGTGGTGCTGATCCTCTGTTGCTACTTTTTGGGTTCCAAGCTGCTACTGACACAAAGGCTATAACACAAGTTATCAAGAGAGAAGCTAGGGAGTGAACTCACAGCATGTTAGCTACTCTACAGTAACTGTCTGTCCATATATTTTTACCTTAGTAGTGAACACAAGGCTTATTTTTATGGAGAGAAAAGTTATAGCACATTTGCTGTGGGATAGAAACATGCCTGTGTATAGTCACCGAGGGACAGCTGACAAGCTATGAGTCCACACCCAAGCCTTCCTCGCTACAATAATGGGTTCATGAGCCCTGTATGGAGCAACTTGTCTAATTCTATGATTTTTAAAGCAGCTGTTTATACTTTAATGGCATTTTTAATTGTAATACCATAAACAGGGTACATTGCAAATTTCTTATTTAGTGTCTGGTTCTGCAAATGTTCGTGAGAGTAAGTTTACCATGAAAGCAAAGGGAATTGCATGGCTAAGTAAAGTTACTCAAGTCACATGTATGTGTTTGCAGGACTGGGCCTTTCCATACTATTTGTTTATTTAAAAAAAAAAAAAAGATCCCCCCCCCCCCAAAAAAAAAAAAACAGCACAAAACAACAACAACAAAAAACACCACCTCCCTACTCTTTTAAAAATCCTGTGACTTGTTTAAGAGAGACACTAATACATAACATGCAATGAAAGCTTCTGGGATTTTACATTTGTAGCCTTATAATACATTGTGGAATATACTTGCCACTGCTGAGGACGCAGTTTAACAGTTAGTTACAAAGCCAGTGCTGACAGTCCCAGTCAGGGAAAGTTAAACGAAAGGAGGAAGACAAGTATGTATATATAGATAGACACACAGAGAGAAAGAGAAAGAGAGAGAGAGAGCACGCATGAGCAAGAGCATGCAAGAGAGAGATCCAGTAAACTTAATCACACTGCATTACTGCTTCAACTTTGATGTAATTTTAGCTCAGCATTAATAGGCTTTATAACAATCAGATTAGCACGCGAGCAACTCATGATTATTTGGCAGTAGAGTTCAGAACAAAGGAAAAGCAGCATCTACCACCTTAGTTCTACAGAAAAGCAGCAATGCAGAACAAAGGAATAAACTTATTTGTTAATCCTACTGTCTGGTTGATTGCTTTACGTACCGAGGAAGGGGATGGTAGAGGTCATAGGGCATGATCTGCTTGTATCCATCACTGTTAGGAACAATAATGCCAACCCTCTGAGTAGAAGGTACACACAATAAAATAAACACTAAATGATTACATTATACAACTTTTTTTTTTTTTTTTACACAGCATTAAATAAAACTGACAAAAAAACTACCTACGTTGCTAACATTTTGAAAACCAAACATAAGCTTTTTTGTAGTATTCCTAGCAGTATGCAGGTGGTTATATGAAATAACCACTTAGTTTACGCTGGGGCCAGGTACAGACATTACACTTTTACCAGTCTAAGTGATCGGAAACAAGTCTTTACCGGTAACAGAACAGAAGTTTGGCATACATAGACTGGTTTAAAAATGGAGGAACACAGTCTAAGATTTGCCCCCTCCTACCAAAGGGTGAATGTATGTTCTGTTCACTACAGATATAAACTACGCTGCTTATGGAAAACTGTGCAACTTAGATCAATTTTGCCTTGGGCTTTTTGAATGTCTGTACCTAGCCTGAGTGGTTAATGATCTCTTATTCAGGTGTCACCCTTGTGACCAAAAATATTGGTCCATTATTGCAAATGACCCACATACTTTCTTCACTTACACAGTAATTACATGTCAGGAGGGATCCATTTTTTTTACTATTCCTAACACTTCCACACTTAAAGCTTAATTCAAAGGCCACTGAGGTCAATGAAAAAAATCAATTTAACTTTCTTGGACTTGGGTCAGGCTCTTATTTAACCTTTGTATGGTTGTTTCTGCCCTTCGGATGAAACAATCCACTGCATACACAGGAACTTCTGATAAGAAACTGAGGGAATTCTCTGTGCAGGGACCTCAGCTCTTGTATTCATGACTCCCCATGCCACATTCTTCTTCACAAGCCTATTCATTTATTCAGGCCTCTTTAGACAAACTGAGTTGAGGGAGAAACCGAACTGTGTGTGTTTTGTTTTTATGCAAGATGGTTACTGCCATCCTGACCCACCAGCTGCAACCCATGAAAAAGAAACTTACCCGGCCAAGTCTGGGAACACCACACTGAGGGAAGCTGCTGGGAAGTGTGGGACTTGCTTGGCAGAGACTGCGTGAGCGGCGCTGCCCTGGTGCTCTGAGGGAACTCTGGGAGAGGGAACCTGCTCCATAAGGGCCAGAGAGACCAGACTGCTAGGGAAACATCAGGAGAGGCTGACTCACCGGTCAGAGTCCTGAATGAATGGTGCTTCCCCAGTGCACTGAAAGGAGCTCTGGGGAAGGGAGCGGGGACTGCACACCTAACCCAGGGAGCATGTGCCCCAAGGGTCTATGCTGATTGGCTCAGGGAAAAGCCCAGGAAGTTTAAAGGAACAATGCCGAGAAGGGTTCAGCATGGAAGGAGGAGGGGACACTGCAGCAAGACTGGGGGGACTCTGCTACAGCCAGGACCCAGCCAGCTGAAACCTTGAGGGATGTCAGAGAGACTGCAACCCCAAGGGAGGAGCGAACCAAATCAACTATTCAGATAAGTGAAACTGAATGGTGGGGTGCTTATGGGTGGCCCCAGCAGCTGAGGAGACGGGGACACCAGAAAGAGAATACTCCAGGGAATGAAGGGTAAACCCTCAGGAAAGAGGGCAAGAGGGGATATTGGGAGCAGAGAGCCACAGAGGGCCCTAGAAACCTGGGTAAAGGAGGGATTTGTCCAGAGAAATTGAATAAAAGAGCCCACAAGCTCAGAGCCATTATAGACAATAAAGCTGGAGTTCAGCACAGGCTAAGTTTTCTTTTTGTTGTGTCATTCAGTAATCTCAGGCTAGGGAAATATAGCAGGAAGAAGCCAGACCCCCTGCACACTTGAGTTCTGATTAATTAAGCTAGAGTCAACAGCTGAGACCCAGTGAGGCATCAGAACATGACCTCTGGGACTGGCAGGCAGAAATTCCATCTTCCCAGAATCCACAGATCCCAGAGAGAAGGAAGGTTACTACAACCTGGACAAAACACTCAAGGAGGAACAACCCATTTGGAGGATATGGCCATGGCCATCAGCCAAGCTGGGTTGGAAAGGAACACCAAGGACTAGCGATGCGCGCTTGGTGCTAACAGGATAAGATGACTCATCACCCAAGAGGAAAGGTGCAGGGTGTAGGGGTGGTGGAGCCCTGTGGAAGACTGACCTTACCTGTACGATCACCTGAGATACCATCTATACTCCTGTAGAATAACTTGACATCAAAGATGTGGCAGGAAAGAGGGAGAGAAGATGAGGTAGAGGTCCCCACGATTCCAACGGGATGAAGAGCAGCGAGTAAGCCCGCCCACCCACAGGCATAATGTGTTGTTCAGAACTGAAAAGGTATAGATTATGCAGGTGATAGGAGGTCCCTTGGGAGGAACCATCATGGAGCTGAAGAAGGCCATAGTGAAAAACAAATATGTCATGAAGTGAAGTAAATGGCTGTGGAAGGTGAGGTTGGAGTTGTTTTAGAGAAGATAAAACAGCTGTGAGTAGGTGTGGGAAGCAGAGAAGGGATGAGGGTTCATCTGTTAGGGTAAGAGGCAGGAATGAAGAACTAAGAAAAAGTATTTTCCTTCTTTCATGGATTTTACTGAAGGGAAGTGTTCCAAGCATTAAAAGGGGTCTTGTCATGTTAAGGCTAACATTAGGGCTGTGCGAAGCTTCAGTTGCTGATTTGATTTGGAGGAGATTCAGACTGATTCGGTGGCTGAATCTCTGAATCAAGATTCAGAGAGATTAGGGCAGTCCCTGCTCACCGCCACAACGAGCTGGACCCGGACTCCATGCTGGTAACTAGGAGGTGGGGGGGAGCTGGAGGAGGGAGAAGGAGACCATGAGGGGACGCCGGCCAGGCCCCATCCCCTGCCTCTTCCCCCAGCCGTCCTGAATGCCCTCTGACCTCCACCCACTCTCCCAGCCCCATCAATGGCTGCCCCACCCGGCTCCAGCATCCCGGCACTTCAAAAAAAAAGCCCCATACTCACCGACTGCTGCAGCAGCCATCAGGGCCTCTGGGGCTCATGGCAGAGCTCCCCCATGCAGTGCAGGGCATTGTGGGGGAAGCACGGATTGCCCCCCTGCCCTGCAGGATCTGATGAGTGTGAGGCACAATGAAAGACATTTTGTCAAGTTCTTGGAAAATATGCCCTGTTGCCCTCACTCCTCCACCACTGCTATAGTACACTATGCTTCTCAGCAAACTGATGAGCTAGATAGGAAAGGATTCATACACAAAGTCCAGAAACTGAAGCAGATATGCTGCAAATGAGTCTGCAGTACTGGGGAGCCAAATTAACTCCACCTCTTGCCTTCTGCAGTTACTAGTTAAAACTTATAGAAATGTTTTCTTTCTAATAAAATGTACTTTGAATAGCTAAACAAGGCCAGAATCACGAGGCTGTGTGCTGCCACGTACACTGGAATGTACAACAACTGAGGCCCTTCCAATGGAAATAATTATCCCTACCTCCTCAGGCTGCTGTAGGGATTAATTAATGTTTGTAAAGTGCTACAGAATAGCTAAATAATATTTATTGTTAGGGATGTGCAGTGTTTTTGACACTGTCAAGCATTCAGGGGTTAGAGTTTGTGTTTTGATGTAAAATGTAAATGTTGTGTTGTATTGTTTATTCAGTCTGTATGTATTTGGAGAATACTGCCAGTGGACTATGATATCATGTCATAAGACAATAATACCCTGCTGGAGAGGTGCCATTGTGAGGCTGAAAAATGTATTGCGCTAACCCCCAAAATGTGATTTTTTTTTTCAGAGCAGAACATGTTTCCTCAATGCTTTGGACAATATTTGACTACAATAGCCTTGTTTTGTCAGTGATTGTGACGGAGGGCACGCTTGGGGCTGGGTCTCATGCTGACCCGCCCACCTGTTTCTATGGGGCAGTCCACCCAATCTAGCTTGTCATGACTTTGCTGTTCCCATAAACTGGTGGTATAATGTGGGAAGCTGCCTATACCCAGCCCCGATGCCAGGGGGTGCTATCTGCAGCTCTGAACCTCCTCTACACTGCAGCCCATGCCTTGCAGATGGCACCCACAGGATGTAATCATAACCTACACCATGACTGGTGCTCCAGGGTCTCACAGGGACTCTCACTCCCTCTCTGGAGCAGCCGGTCATTGTGCTTGCCTTAAGGTCTTCTTTTCATCCCACTCTCAGCCTCCTTGCAGCAGAGGACTTACCAGGGTCAGGACTCACCCCTAACTCTCTGGCTGATCCCCCTACTTGGCCTCTGGCCCAAACTATGGCCTCAGGCATCCACGTCCATGCCTTGGCCTCTTCCCCACACATGGGGTTACTACTATACCCTGTCTTGGGCCCCTGCACCACACCCCACCCTAGGGCTTTCTCATCTTCATGATCAACTACTCACGGGCTGGCCCCTGCACTGCTCTTGAGGCTTACTCTCAGTTTGGCCCTACTTACCCAAAGTGGCCACCACATACAGTGCATGTCCTGACCAGCCTCTCCAGGAGTATACTGCATGTAGTGCCCACTTTAGCACGTCTGCTCAATGCCAGATCCAGCAGGTGTCTGAGTGGCTGGTCACTCTGGGCGCCACATGTGATGCCAACTCTGGTTACTCCAGGGCTGTGCTGCATGGGGCACCTGCTCTGTCCACTCCAGGACAGATTCTGGATCCAGCATGGAGTGGACATGCGCTGGTGTGGGCATCTCATGGGGTGTGTTGGGAACCCTACATGCTGCCTATGTGTCCACTTGAGGCTCATGGGCAGCACCAGGGGCCAGATGCTATGGCTCCACAAACCATATCTTTGACACCCCTGCCTCAGAGTAAATTAAGCCTGAGAAGGATCCAGATAAGGGGCCAGGGCCTCTTGGTGCATCTGCCATTATCTGTGAACTGCAGTGAGAGAAGAAAACAGACACTTGGGTCAGGTAGCTGCTCCAAAAGAAGTCAAGAAGCTGATTTAAAAGTCACTGCTGGCCACTGTGGCTTTGATCTCACAGCTAAGGAGTACTTCTACATCAGATTCTTCATCCTCACATCTCTTCTTCCCATCTCTGCAGGTCTCTCCAGCCACCCTGCTCCCCCATCCTCAGCTACCTGTGCCACTCAGAGACAGCAGCAAGCCACAGAACTCATAGCTTCCTTTTGTTTTCTTTATTCCTTGCTGCAGGCTCAGTAGCACTAACAGTTGCATACATTCAGAACTGCTGTGCTTCCTACCCTTAGGATACCCACAGTGTAGACTGTCAGCTTTTTCAGCAGAGGGACTTTGTCTCCTAAATGATGGTTTACAGAGAATCAAGCCTGCTTCCAGCAATTAACAGATACGAAAGGAAGAAAGAACCTATGATGGTTCAACTTGGGAACAGTATTATTTCCCACTAAAGAGCAGTAATTGAAACAGCTGTGCAGTGTTGCTGTATAAAGCTAGGGCTGCTATACAGGCCAAAATCTACCTGACAGTCATGATTTTAATGTCTGTCACATACCTCATTAGGAAGTTTTACATTTAATAGTAGGCATCCTGATTTTGGGTGGCAGTATATGATGTTGCATCCTAACCTCACAAAAGTGATCCAAAATGTAACAACATAATATTATGATCTTGTAAGATTATAGCCACTATTTTGTCTGGCAAAATAGATGCAGTAGTCATGCTTATAAAGTTAATATACTCCACAGATACTGTTTGAATCACAATGTTCAACTTGGACTGGGCAATATCTGAATTAACTGTCTGGTAAGAGTTGACAATTTTATTTTTAATGACAACTAGCAGATGTTGAGTAGCTAGTCTATGTTACCAAAAAAAGAAGCACCCTCAGTTCTAGAGTCTGGATCATTGCCCTTACTCTCTAAATACATATCCAAACAATAAGTGCCTTGTGGCTCCCTGTCATTGTTGAAGTACAAGTAACATTGTATTTATTATGTCTGCAATGCCTTATACAGGCATGGTGCTTTATAGACAGGTAAAACCAAAGTCCCCTCTCCAGGGAGCTTAAGAAATTAATCTGATTGTCAGTGCCTACTTAAATAGTTCAATAATAATAAATGCAGATGTTCCCTTTGAGAAAGCCAGCTTTTTCATAGCTCTGGCTTACCCTTGGAGAATGTCTCATACTTTATATAATACATTCATGATTGTTCATCTAGGCCCATTTTAAAACATGAAGGATAAAACTGAAAACATTCAGCATCTAGCTCCTGGTGCTGCCCATGGGCCTCAAGCAGACCCATGGTTTTAACATTCATGATTGTTCTATCTAGAACTATAATGTTTCTTCATCATCATAAATTAAATTCACCTCTCTGATGTGTCTTTCTTTCAAATTTTCCTTTGCAGAAATATATGGCTAACATTTATATGTCAGCACCATAAACTGCTAAAGACCAGTTCCAAAATCTGGAATAGACCTTTCATATTCTATGCAGTCAAGATAACCGAACACAACTAATGGTGCATCTTTAAGAAAAAGCTCCCCAAGTCATATTGTATAATTTGCATTGGGGGCTTGGAATGGATGTTATCAATTTAAATTGGAAAGGAACAAAAGAGCATTAAAGCTACTTTTTTTTTTTTTTGCCTGGGATACATAAGATAAAGCACCTTCAAATTTCTTGTGCCACCAGTTAAAACAGAAGATGCAAATATCAATCATAACCCAATACATCTCATTTTCTGTGTTGATGTTGAGATCTGGTCAGTACAGGGATTAAGATTTGCCAATGCTTTGTTTTTTTGAATGGTGACAACAAAATAACCAATGCAAAGCCTAGGAACCCTAAGACCTCTGTAGCCAACTCACTTTCTATTTGCTGGAGTTCCATTCACAGCAAATGTTTATAAAAATAGCCGGAATTCAGCTTTCCCACAGGTTTATTGAAGATGGAAACTGGAGTTTGCCATTAATCATGGTATGGAAGCTACTCTTTGTAATGGAACCTATTACCAGTTGCATCAGGGGACGGCAACGTTTTTGGGCAGAGTGCCAAATACACTTACAACCGTGACTTGTATGATGTTGTCATGCCAGGGATGGGTGGTGGGGGAGCTGTAAGAAGCCCGATCCTTGTTGTGGCAGCAAAGCCCCAGCCCCTTCTCTACCATCCACCCCAAGGTGCTCATGACAAGCAAAATGTCTTTGCATGCCAGGCTCTTGCATCCATACTGAGGGTTGCCTATGTTACACCTTGATGAGTGACTTTATCTAGCTTATTTATTTTAACATTAATTACCCCTTTTACAGTAATGGTACTCAGCTCAAGATACCTTGTAACACCCTGACTGACACCTCCTGACCCACCCTCTTGTTTGTCCTGACAAAGTTCTTCCATGGCTTCACTCCAAATTCCTTAAGCTTTGCTGAATGTTTTCAGTTTTATCCTTCATGTTTTAAAAAAAGTGTTTCTTCAGAACCCATATAAGTCTTATCCTTGATATTTCTCTTCAGCTTGAATGAGGTGGTTGCTACTACCTGGGCAACATCTTTTAACCTAAACTTATTTTACTCCCCACAGGCATATCTGTCACTGACTCCACAGCACTGCTCAATTAAAATGTATCACTATTTTGGTTCCATCTCTACTGAAATCCACATCCACAATTTTCACCCTGCCAGTTGACCCAACCCTGTATCACAGCTATCAATTACAGGCCCACACCCTACATTTAGGCGATTGATCACTAGGCTCTTTTTTCTAGCCCATATACTTTCATTACTGCCTTCAGTTTTATCCTACGTGATTTAAAAAAAAAAAAAGTTTCTTCACAAGTCACATAACTCTTTACATCTGCTTTTCAGGAAAGACTTTATCCTACCACCTGATGGACATGCTATCAACATCTAAGTTTAACTCAAAACCCCTTTTCTCTATTTTTTTGCCTCTCTCTTGTTAAAGCCTTCAGTTAAGTTACAGAAACTGTATGGGATATTGGTGACATTCTGTATGAAAGTAATCAAAACACAGTTGAACTTTATCATACATCCCACTGGAGGGCAATAGGAATAAATGAGCCATCATCTCTCAGGCCCTTTTCATCTTTAGAGATTTACTGCTGCTCCTTTATACCCGAGAAAGGGGGTGTGGAGAGTTTCCTTTAGAAATGTGCCAGAACTCTATTTTCACATATCTTCTGACAAAGAATGCAGATTTATTGTGGTAGCTGTCTCATAATTGCTATCAAATTAAATACATTTAAAAGAGGTGATGACAAACTAAAAGGAAGGAAGTTGGTAATTTCCTGCATCAGCTGCCAATTTGTAATGAACTGAAGAGACCTTTGTGATTAGTTAAGAAAATATCCTCATTCCCTTTTTTAAACGTGTGTGTTTAAATTGCACGAGGTCATTTTGGAAATATCTTCTATTGTTACCAAAGAAATCTCTTCACATCACTAAGTGGAGGGGACTACAAAGTCCATCCGATCTTGTGTTCTAAGTGGTTTCTACATACTCTGGGTTGATCTGAATGATCCTCCCATACCTAAATCCTTTGCATGTCCTGATTTATTATACACTGCTGATGTTACTCTAGCCATTCTAACAACAGCAACTAAAAAAAATGGGACACTAGTTTTACTTAACTTTGAAGTTTCATCTTGCTGCTTGGTATTTATCAGACACTGCCAAACACACACACACACACACACACACACACACACACACACACACAAATTCACTAAAGTAACAACAATCAGAGATTAAGAAAAAGGGACATACAATTTTGTTGAGTGTTCTATAAAAGTAATCCATGTTTAGGAATGATCTATATGTCTGGAGGTGCTGAAAGCTTTATTTGAACTAGGGAATCTATCAAAATATTCCCATTGGTTTTAACATCTGCTCTTGTGGGGTATCATACAGATCAAGCTCCAAGCAGATTTTCACATTTTTACCAGTATCAGTTACATTGGTTTAATTGATGAAGCAGTTAAAGCAAATCCAACTGTTGGGGGCTTGTTGGAAAAGTTTTAAGTGTAGGGCAGGTACATGAGTAAAACTCACCTTAGTGCAGAAAACTACATAAGATTTACATCTCCCTTTAATGATGAGTGCATCGTAAGTACCTGAAAGGAGCTTAGGTTCATATAATAAGGAAGTCCTGTTGTAAGAACAACAGATCTACCAGAGAAGCAGATCAGTGTGATAGAGAATTTCACCTGAGAGAGCCTGGAAGTAGAATTTAGGTGCAGTTCTGAAGCAAAATGGAGGAATTCATTTGCTCTACAGGGTGAGCTGGAATGGTGTGTGAAGTGAAAAACTTTCCAACTCTTGTTAATCACTGTTTGGAGAGATGCCTTTAAATTGCAAATGAACAGTATTCTCAGTTTACTGTACCTCAAAGATAACCTGCAAGTCCTAAGCACACCCAATTAAAGTGAAGTCTAAGCAGACTTTCTTTCTTATTACAAAGAAAATTCCATTTGCCAATTATTAGAAAATAGGTCATTTCACATACCCCCTGGGAAAGCATTGGTAATATTTAAACTTCTCCTTGGGTCCTATTTGAGGTAAAAATCTTGTACCTTGTGAACATTTTGGAAAGTTTAAAAAGGCTTGCTATGAATTTAGCACTCCTAAAAAGCCTTAGATGTTGGATGTTGATTTTTGCCCTGGCGTAGGTACAGCACAGTTACTAGCAGTTAAAGCACTCATGCTGCTGTTCCACTGTCCCTCAACTCTAAGCAGTGAGACTCCTGGGAATTGATGGTGGTTCATTTTTCATGCCCATTCAGTCTTTGGCCTCTCTGTTGCTGACAGTTTGTAGTGGTGGCAACTCCTGCCAACAAGGGACAACAAACTGGAAGTGAAAGATTTTGGGCAGTCCATTCTCTATAAATGCCAGGACACTGCAGTTCCCTTAAAACTTATTTTGTCCTTGTTCTCAGACTAAGATCTCCTTGTCATTGGAGCTTTTAAATTTAAATTACCTACAGTAAACACCACTTGCTTTCTTTATACATGTGGCAGGTTTGAGCACCAGGGATGGCCATTACGCTCCCAGTGACCATGTGGCTTCTGCCTAGCTTAGACTCTAAGGTGGACCTCCCGGAATTGCTCGCCTGCCATGCCTTGATCTTATTGGAGTATTATGTAAAGGAGGCTTCCCATGAGCCTTAGAGTGAGCCTTAATCCGTGCAAGTCACTAATAGGCCCCTTTCAGACCTTCCTAGTTTCAACTGGCACTTAAACTATGCAGGACCTCTCAGCCTGTCTGCCCCCCCCCCATTGGTACCTGTGGCTTTAAGGACTCAATGCGTGGCTCCACTCCACCCCTACATCATACCCCAAACCTCGTGGGTGTTATCGTTCACTGATGTCACCTGACATTCATTCCACTTAGTCCTTCCTGGGCTCCAAAATACTCCCAGTTCCTCTCTGGGTTCTTGGACTCTCTGGTCTCACATGCAGCCCCTTTCTCTGGGCTCCCAGATTCCTCAGTCCCATGGTCAGTCCCTTGTCTGGGCTTTTGGAGCTTCCTGGTCCCATACACGGCCCCTCTCTGGGTTCCTGGACTCTGTGCCATCCTCAGCCCCTCTCTCTGGGCTGGTGGACCCCCTAGCTCAACTCTCACCCCTACTGTGGACCATGGACCCTCTGGTCCTGTTCGTAGCCCGTCCTGGAATTGTGGACCCTTTGGTCTGGCTCTCAGCCACTCCCTGGGCTTGGAGAACCCCTAATCCAAGTCTCTTGGCTACCAGTACTCTAAGTAGGCCTTGAGCCTGCTTTAGTGGGGCTCAAGGCTAACACTGGTGTGACTTAATTAAAAGCACCTGCACTCTCTGGCAAGCACCTGAACTGTCTCTGGATTTAACATAAAACCCAGGCCATTTGCCTGTTCAACAAGCCCATCTCTGCCCCAGGTACCTTCCTTTGTTCCCTGGTCTACAGAGTTGCTTCTTCCCTGTCTAGGAGTCCTGCTGCTTTGCTGCTAGGAGCTCCTCACTTCCTGGCTGCCAGGGTGAGACTGCCTGACTGGCTCAGACCCAGAGCTTATATGGCTCAAACCCTAGTCTGATTCAGTCAGGTGAGCCTCTAATTAGCATCCTCACCACATATAAGCTGCTGCTCAGGCTGCTTATCCCCTTAAAGTGGCAGGTGCACCCCAGTGCCCAGCTAAAATACACCTCTGAAATTTTGTAATTATTAGTTTTTCTAAGGCATTTTAAAGGTATACAGTAACATATGAACACCCTACCAGCATTAATTAAGTCCCAGAGTAACCTTGGGCACTGACAAGTGACATTCTGTCACGTGATCATCACTGAAAGTGCTTTACAGCCATGCCCTTACAGAAGTACGTGACTGCTGAATGCTTTAAAGAGTCCAATCCTATGACAAGCTGAACCTCATTAAATGAGGGTTCAGACGAAGGCACTCCAACATGGAGCACCTTCATTGACTTGTGTCAGCACACACCAGGAGCAGAGCCAGGCTGACGCAGCCCAGTCCTGATCCTGGCACTGTTTTCAGAATGGGGGTGGAGGAAGGGAGTGGAGAGAGCTCATTCTGGGGGTTGTCTGCTTGGTGCTGGAGGGTGGGGTAGGTGGAGTGGGGCAGGGGCTCCAAATGACCTGGCTCCACTGTCCAGCACTAGCTGGGCAGTGCCCAGAATAAGTTCCATCCACTCCCTTTCCCCCTTCCCATTCTGAAAACATTATCGGGGCTGGGAGGGGAGAGGGGTGGGTTAGGGGTAGTGGCTGGAGACTCACAGTTGCTCTACACTGCCGCTCAATCCCCCAACCCCCTGGACCCAACAGTGAACATCTGCTGGGTCCAAGGGATTGCTGTAACTCATGGCACTTCCTGAGAAGCACCATGAGTTACAGCAGGGAGCTGTACTTCTGTCTGTGCCCCTTGGTGGCAGGTAAGAATTACAGCTGAGGAAAATGAGGCAAAGCCATGGTAGAGCACAGAAATGATGTAGGACTCCTGGCTCCCTTTTCTATGCCTTACCCCATGACAATATTTTCTTCCTATACCTTTCTGAACTTAAAATCTTCACACTATAAGTGAATTTCCTTTGGTTTGAGTCTGTATTCCTAGTTTTTTGTTTCCCCTAGAAAGTCACATCTGAGAATAATAAGGTAGTATTCTTGGTATTCTGTGGACACATATGCACTTAGCTAATTGCTTTCTGGTACTCCCTGTACATTGGGACAACACAACCTTGTTTCTCGATGTCTCTCTTCCACCACAGGACCTTTATATCAACAGCTTCTGCAGTGTTATGTCTCGTGTAAAACAAAAATTACTTCCTAACATCCGCCCAACAGTTATTTTTTTCTGTTTCCTCCCATGTACCATGCTGCCACCTGTTTTAACATTTATGCATGTGCAATTTTAAATTATTAAAAAAAATAACATGGAACATAGCCACAGTGTAAATTCCAGAGACAAAAGACATATGTAATTCAGAGTGTTTTTTTATAAATAACTAGGTCAGGTAAAAAAAAAAAATTAAAATCAATGGCAAAGTAAAATATTCTCTTATGAGAGTAGGTGCTGCTCTCATAAGAGAGCAGTTGTAAAATAGCTTAAGTTGTAAGAATTGAAGTTGTAAAATAGCTTCCACTATAACCTGTGGTTTTTTCATTGCTATTTGGGAAACACTTAAAAGTTCCCAAGTTCCTATTATAACAACCATTTTAACTATAATTTGAATATATTTAAATAAGTCTGTTTTCTTGGAATGGGATACAACATGATAGGCTGCTGCTTCTGGGACAGCTTACATTAGGAAGGCAGCAAAAAGGTCTCAATAAAAGACATGAAACATTTCCTTAACAGTACAGACAAGAGAACACTAAAGCCCTGAAAAAAATGGAACTAGCAATTTGAGTCTGCTGATTTGTCTCTACCTAGTTTACTCTGGGTGCATCTACCCATGCACATTACTGTAGAGATGACTAATTAGTTCTACAGTAAAGTGCACTGTTTAAACATGCACCCATATTAGGGTGCAGGTACAGTAAATTAATTAACTGTGCTGTAGTATAGTACTGTCCAGAACAAGTACTATTCTACAGCGGAGTAGTTATACGTGCCGAAATGCACAATTAGATGCTGACCAGGGCTAGCTGGGGCATGAGGGTGCTATAGTGTGGTGGCTAGCCCCACATTGTAGTACCCTCATGGCCTAGTCAGCCCCTCCACAACACACTAAGCCATGGTGAAGCAGTCCTGGGTTGGCAGGTTGACCCTTTGGTCCCCTGCCAGTCAGAGCTGTTCCACACCCAGCTCAACATGCTGTGGTCCCAGGAGTGTGTGTAAACTCTGGTGTGAATTGTGCTGGAGTTTATTGCTATGTGCTAATTGTACATGTAGGTGCACTCTGAGTTTTAAACTGTCCCAATCACTTTGGAATTTGAAGGCAAGATTCGAAATAGGACTTGGGCAGAAAACATATAACTTTGGTGGAACTTTAAGTGCCCAAGTACAAGACAGCAATCCACAAAACCTGCAACTAGACATTTGAAATCTTGAGAGGCCCTGGTTGCCTAAAGTTCTTCTATGGCACATGAGTGGAATCACTGTTGCCTAGGCTGAGCTAAGCATCCTGGTACCCACTTTAAACCTAAGACTGTTTGGGATTTACAAACAAGGTATCATACAATGTCTAACATATGCCAACAGCATTCAGTGCATACAAAACATAGTATCTGAGGAGAAGGGTATGGTGGTGGACATCCACCTTTTGCATAATATTGTAGAAATTAGAGAACTGGGCCATGATGTGGGAGATTGCTGTTATTGGCCCCCCTCAGCCCAGGAGAGTGCCTTACCTGTCAAGTTAATTTCTTAAAGTGAGGATGAGAACTCTCCCCATCCTTCTTTTTGAAACAAAAGGGAACTCCTGCACCTTGGTTCCTGATTCCAGCAGCCAGTTGTGCATTTTGCATTGAAAAGTCATTAGAGAAAATGCCATAAACAGTACTGGGTACAGGAATCAGAACCCAGGAATCTCCCCTCCCAAGAGAGTGCTCTCATCACCAGGCTAGAGTTTTGCAAAGTTGGCAGTCTTGCAGTTTTGGTTCATCCAACAATTTTCTGAAAATGTGAAAATATTTCAGGTTTTTTCAAAAGAAGGATTAGAGATTAGAGAACCCAAGTGAGTGATGATCCATTTAAACCAAGCTATGGCAATTGGCCTCTATACAAAGAACAGCAACAGCAGGAGCAAGATCTCCCTCATCCAAATAGGATTTTAGACATAAGACATAAATTGAACTACTACCTTTATGAAAATTCACAGCTTTACCCCCCTTATTAAAAAAGTAATCATGGAAACCCTAAAGCCAGGTAAAAAATTACAATTAAAAAAAAATCAAACTCAATTAAAAGAAAGCCTTAAAGTCTTAAAATTAGAATTAATTTGACTGTGCTTTACATAACAGGCCAGATCATTAGCTTGTGTAAATTGATGCACCTCTTCACATGTTACCAGGGTTCTGCTGATTTACAGCAACTGACTTGCTGGCATGCTATTTCTTTTACCAGCCTCCTATTTACGTGTGTTGCATATGTTATTGCTTTATATCTACTACAGTATGTCACAGAATTTATGTGCAATATGATTGAGATAATATTGCTCTTGGAGTCATGACTTTTGGTGATTTTAACTGCGCAAACTTAAGACTGCATTGATCTATACTGCTATTTTGGTCACTGCAGACTATTCCTTGACGTGTAACAACCACAAAGGAAATAAGGAGAAATGATGGCACTGTAACTTCCTTTAGCTTCCCAGCTCATTTCCCTTTAATGCATGTCTAAATAAATAGAAGCCCTTTTTATGGGAGAGAAGTTATGAGCCAAATTCCACCCTCAAATAGACACATAACTCACATAAATGCCAAAAGAAGGCTGGATTGTGTGATGGAAAAACCCAAGAACCAGGAATATCAAGTCTCTCATCCACACCATTGCATCCTTCCACCCCTCTGAAAAGACAATGCATGTTCAGAATGTCAGAGATTGAATACATGGGATTGCACCAATATCATCTTTAACTTTAGACTGCCTCCTTTCTGCTGGCCTATTAGCCCTATCTCTATTCATTTTTGTTCTAAATTTTTTAAAGGTTATTAAAAGATGCATTTTTGGTGTAAAACAGTATGTACCTCAGGGCCCGTGTAAAAGTAAGTAACACTACATATCTTTGAGAGGGTAAGAGCTTCAGTTAGGAAGAGCTAAAACAAATGTATGACAATTTTTAAGAGATCAAGGGGCAAAATCAATTTGGACTAGGTTGGCTTTATGATCTTCTGATGGTGCAAACCTGGTCTAAAGCTGCCTTACCTGGTTAGGGCAGAATCACCCCAAAACAAAGGGATCTCTATGTATTTGAGCTGCTCAAAATACTCTTAAACTATCTTATTCCTCCTCCTTGTAACTGATGCATGTAAAGTGGCTGGGGTATCATTACAGCCTGGGGATCCCCAGGAATCAGAGGAGCAAATTGATAGCCTTCAGACTGCTATTCCTGGAGTCTGAAGACCAATCTGGCACAGAACACCCACAGTCACAGTACCTGGGCTTCATTAAGCATATTCAGGGCAGAACCACCAAAATCAGAGGCAAAAGGTTTAGAAGCACGGAGCATGCATGTAGTTTGTGAACAGCCATAGCTCAGTCCTTCAAGGCACTGAGTACTCTAAATTCCCATCCACTTCAAGTGAAGTTTAAAGCACTTGGTACCATACAGTATGGGGCCTGTTGTAACTGCCACCTGCATTTTAAATGGCTCCAAGAAGCTCATTCTCTAATAAGCTAGAAGATATAATTTTGTGCCTGTACTCGTTGCACTATTAGTTTTAGAAAGAGAAGCTCTCGGCAAGAAATTGCTGGGAAGGGTCTTTTGTTTTTAGTGTAAGTTCACAGCATGTTGAGGATTAGGCTACATTCTGCATTAAATTTTCAAAAACTGATGGGGTTGCAGGCAAGCTTTTTAATCAAGGAAAAATTTAATACCTGTAAAAAGAATAAGTCTAGTGGTTATGGCTACTCACTGCCAGCTAAATTCTTTCCCCATCAGTCCTGATCTCACTAATAGAGTGACACATACATACTGATTATGGGATATTATCCTGAGCAATTTGTTTTCTCACATTTCACAATAACTTTTTGAGCAGGAAGTAATCTGGAGGGAAGAAACAACCATCTCTCTCTGAACTACCCTCTATGCTTTACAATGGATAAACATGTAGACCTTATGCTATCTGGTACACAATAGCTAAAGTAAAAGGAAGATATATTGTAGGTAAAATAAGAATAAGATATTATAGACCTGACTGACCTGGCTGGACAAGGGTCCAAGTTACATTCCTGAAGTTTTGGCTTTGGCTTGATATTTTCAGGGTAGTAGTGACAGTACTGATCAGCTACTACCAGATTGCTCCTCAGATCAAAACACTCAGCAGATGTCAGTTGATAACCTGCAACATCCAAAGACACAAAGTGTGTGTGAGCTCTATGGACACAAAATACAAGCAAGTTCTCTTCTCTCTTATTTTGTGAAGCATTGTCAAAATGCCTGTGGCCTTCAACTTAACAACAGGCTATTTTATATTATTCCCAATTTACAAAAATGTATTTTACAAAGAGTACTCCTGACATTTTGTGTTTTATAATTTAAACGTATCACCATCATTTTTCTAAAAAAAAGGGCAAACTTGAAATGAAGGATTTTGGAATTACTGAAACAAAAAGCCCTGACTGATGTCAACTCTCTTTTGTCCCTATTGCTTATTATTTGTTTGCCTCTTCCAGCACTGCTTGCACTCTCCCTTCTCCCCTCCCTCCCTTCCCTGGTTTTTTTTTGCGGGGGGCTTCAAATTACTTTCTACTGGATAGACTGTTCTGTGCATGTCCTTTCATAGCATTTGATTGAGTTCAGGCTCATGAAAGCTTATGCATCTCTGATTTAGTTAGTTTATGTGATGCATCTCTACCCTGCCTTCTGCCTGACTTGAGACTAACACAACTACTTCTCTCTGCACTAGGGTAAAACCAATCCTATTTATGCTAGTGGAAAACCAGCATGAGATCAACATTAAGCTAAGAAGGCCCAGCTTTGAAAGGTTTATGCCTAACCTGTCTGTGCAAGTGGCCATGCAGATGGATTTAATTAATGGTTGTAAACTTAAGTGGTCACTTAGCTATACAGGTGTAAAATGTTATAGTTTAAATTAAAAAAGCCATCCTGTATCATCCTTAGGGCTTTATCCTGAGTTCTGTCCTCTCCTTTCTAGTAGTAATTCTGCTAGGGTAACATTATAGTCAATGTAACTTTTATGGTGATTTGTCCAACTTTTTAAAATAGTTCCAAAACAAAGGAAAGAGGAAAAACCTGCCAAAGAAATGTTGGTACACAATCAAACCATTACCACTGTGTAAATTCCAGCAAGAGCTAAAAAGGGCATCTTTAGAGCTGTTACAGATTGTCTAAATAATTGTTCAAATAGTTTTAAATTACTTTACTCACATGACAAGGTAAATTTGTAAAATATTTATATAGAGACGTAACTAGTGCAGGGTTTAATGAAGTCCACTGGAGGTGTTATTCACTAACAGTGACAGCCAAAACCCACTGACATCAATGACAGCCTTTCAGTTGATTTCACTGGGTGTTGGTTTGGGGTAAAATTCTCAAAAATACTTAAGTTTAGGAGCCAAAGTCTTCTTTTCAAAAGTGACTTATGCACTTTGCAACTGGGATTACTACTTGCCTAAAACTGTTTTTGAAAATAGGACGTACAAGCCAACATATGGACACGGAAAAACCCACATAAGACCAGGAATTACCTTGCAGCTTCCCTGAATGTTTAAGTGGGGGGTGGGGAGTAGAGAGGGGGAGAAGTGAGGATGACAGAGGCCCTCACCCCTACATTGTTACTGAGGAAGCAGAGAGTTATGTCCTGAAGTTCTCAAGACATACTCAGGAGGACATCTTGCCAGGATGGTACTCAAGGAAATATGGATTTTTCTCCCTGAATCCAGAGAGTTGGATAGCAGAGAAGTAGATATAACGTTGTAAAGCACAAATTCAAAGAGGCCAAAATAAAGATAAACCAGTTGTGAAGATTCCTTGGAAACAAAGGCTTATCTCAGCCCTGGCACAGTTCAGCTCAGGGGGAGACAAGTAAAGAAGGCCTTTGTACTCTTAAGTTTTTGTCTCAGATGGTCATAGGAGTAACAGCCCCAGAAGGGCTTGATACAGCAGGCAGAAAGCAGAATGACAAAGGAAGTCCATAGTTTTTCCCTATATTTTCCTAGTCCCCCAAGTCACCTGCAAGATAGAAGTGCTGTAGAAGAAATTGCCTCAGATCCAAACCACTGGAGAGTCTCTTTATGTTAAGATCATACATTCATAGATATTTTGGACAGTTTTAGGATGAAAATCTCTTGATGGTGTGTGTCACAACCCAATGATTTTGGTGCCTTGGCACGATGGAATTTTCCTGCCACATGAGAGCCTCTTGCACAGCAAAGGTTTTTCTGCTGCAACAGAGCTGCAAGAGAGTTCCTGCCATTTGAATGCAAATTTGTGTCCTGCTATTGGCCAGTTCTAAATTATTCCTACGTGGT
>NW_005842856.1:0-19412 GCF_000455745.1 Alligator sinensis | reverse complement strand
GACTCGCCGTTCCGACGTTCACCCAGTATCCTTACAGTGAATTCAATTATGAGTTTGTTTTGTTTTGTTGCTGTTTCCTTTCTTTACAGGCCTAACTTCAGCAAAGCAGTAATCTACAGCCGCTCGATTGTGAGATCCGTCGAGCACCAAACTGCGGTTCCTTCGAGTCAACGGAGTGACGGTTATAAAGGAGACACCGAGGCAGTGAATGTCCGTCGGCTCAGGACTTGCCATGGCGCTGCTTCTCTCTCATTTTTACTAAGTATTTTAATTGGCATTGTCTATTATAGGAGAAGACGGATGTCCCATGGTAACTAATAAACGAGGGGAGTCCCAAGCAGATGTTCTCCAATCAAACGATGATTAATAGTTGTTGTTATATGTTTAAGTTATTGTATTTTATAGTTTGTTAAAAAGACCGGTCTGTAAAATTGTTTGTTTGTATATATACATGTTGGTTGCTTAAGCTTCGCCAGGTCAGTGAATCCTGAAACAAAAATTCTCTATAACATGCTCATGTGTCTAAAATTCCAGTTGTGCCATCGGCAAGGGGGCATGTCACAACCCAATGATTTTGGTGCCTCGGCACGATGGAATTTTCCCGCCACATGAGAGCCTCTTGCACAGCAAAGGTTTTTCTGCTGCAACAGAGTTGCAAGAGAGTTCCCGCCATTTGAATGCAAATTTGTGTCCTGCTATTGGCCAGTTCTAAATTATTCCTACGTGGTGGCTAGTAACCGGCTTCCTAGCCATTTAAAATTTCGTGCGACTCCTGTCCAAGTCGGAGAACTTTGAGCATGCTGCAGAGCTCTAAAGAGATTTGACTTGCGGCTAAGCTAATCGATAGACTGATCACCTATTGATTCTTCTCCCCGTCGCTGAGCGCAATCCTTCGACGTACCCTTTCCCTGCCGGCTTAATTTGTGGACGGATTCGCTGGCCTGAGCCTTGCCAGCTGGAGCAACTCTCGGAGTTGTTTAAGCAACCGACCTACCTGTGTCGCGGCTACAAGTGGCGTAAGTAAAGCTCTTTGCAACCAATACGCGTTGTCTGCCTCTCCATTCACCAGCCTGGCCACCGACTGAGTAATTTCTAAATCACCTCGAGTCAGCTCTGGCCGTCCGAGGCAGTGTGGTGCTAAGCAGTAGGGCTGTGCAAAGTTTTGGTTTGTGATTCGATTCGGAGAAGATTTGTCTTGATTTGGAGGCCGAATCTCCGAATCTGAATTTAATTAGGAGAAACTTAAAAATTTCCAAATTGATTCAGAGGCTCTGAATCAATTTGGAAAAGATTTGGAGGTGGTCTTTCAGGCGAAGAGAAACTGAGAAGAGGGAGGGGGAGCAGGGGAGGAAGGACTGACATCTCTAGCTGGCCAGTGACTGTGATCTCTCCCTGAGTTCCCTTCCAATCACAGTGCTCTGGAGGAGGGGCATAGAAACAGCATATAAGCCTCTGTCTGCAGGCTTTCTGTGCCTTTTGTGAGCTGTTTCTACCTGAGAAACAGTGTCTGAAAGTTACTGGACTGGCTTGGCTTCCTAGTCAGTCTCCTATTTCTTTTTGGTTTTGGAAATGATTGGATATAGCTTAGGTTACTAGCTAGAATCCCTCTACTTATCCATTTCTTTCAATTTATATTTTTTCTTTGGTTTTTCCCTCCCAAAACTTTTTAAAAGAAAGCTGTGTTTTCCCTGGCAGTGTGATCCAGCACTGTGCAGGGAAGCACACCTTACACATTCACACACATACATTATAGAAGAAGTAGTCAGACATTCATACAAGAAGAAGAGATTATAGTTATTAATATTATTATAGTTATTAGTTACATACAGACTAAAAACAACACAGAAGTTAGATTAATACAACACAGAAGTCAGACACAGTCATAAAAGAAGAGATTATATTAGTTGCACAATACACACAGAACAGTAAACACAACACAGAAGAAGTCACAGATTCAGATTAACATAACAGAAATCAGAGTCACAGAAGAGATCAAATGATATATAGTTATTATTAGTCATACCTACAATCATACTACAGACAACACAGAACTCAAATACAGATTAACACAACACAACACGTCAGAGAGTCATAGAAGAAGAAAAAGAAGAGGATAGATATTTTAGGTACACTACACAACAACACAGAACAGCAAACAAAACACAACACAGAAGAAGTCAGACAAAGTCAGTCATATTTCAGAGAAGATGACGACATATATTCTATTATTAATTACACACAGGCACATTTTCAAGCACAGGAAAGATTAATATGAAGCATTCTGGGAAGTCAGGTGCCAAGTCTTCTGGAAGGTGAGGGAGAGGGGCCAGAGTGGGTAGGGCTAGAGGTAGAACTCCAAGTTCCCCACCCTTGCCCAAACATAGATGCATCCTGTTTCCTGGCACCCATGAGGCTTCTGCTGCCGGTGGAAGCAAGGAGGTAGGAGCAGTACCTGTCCCTGCACCTACACCACCTCCCCTAACTCCAGAAATAGGCACCAGCAGCAGAATAACAGTCTCCTCCACCTCAATTTCATCTGCCAGCATGTGCCTCCCACTGCCAGAGGAGGAGTTGGATCTGGAACCAGGGAACCTGAGCGCCCTAGCAAAAGACATTCTGGCGGCCGAGGGGGAATCTGACTTTGTGCTCCACACCCCTCAAAGTTCCCCTAGATCCAGGTCTACTTGTCAGGAAGTAGCCTCAGAAGAGGCTGAGGAGGGAAGTGGCTCAGCTGAGACAGTTCTTCCTGCTGTTGTGCCTCTGCCTGCTGAGGAGGGGGATAAAGCAGAAGCCCCACCCTCAACCCAGAAGCAGGGGACTAGTGTAATGTGGGATCATTTTGAGGTGGCAGATGATCCCAGGTTTGGTATCTGCCAGTACTGCCGAAGGCAGATCAGTCGGGGCAAGATGAAACACTTCACCACCATGGCAATGCTGTTGCATCTCAGGAGGCAGCACCCCCTTGCCCTTCTTCCTCCTCAACCTGGCACCAGTGCAAGTGTGCCCAAAGGGAAGTCCTCTGCTTACTCCAAAGACCCCATTACCCCAAAGCAGAGGCAGGCCACCCTGGAGTGGTGGGGAAAAGCTGCAAATTGAGGGGGGCACGTTGCAAGGGCAAGCAAGATCACCCAGAGCACTGGGGAGATGCTTGCTCTGGATAGCTAGCCCTTCTCCTTAGTTGAGCAGCTAGGATTCAAATGGCTCATGATGCTTGTGGCCCCATCTTGCCAAGTGCTTGCACGCACCACCTTTAGCAGGATGGTGGTGCCCTCCCAGTATGAGGCATGCAGGGAGTACGTGAGGGAGGAGCTGCACAAAGCAGGGCCGCAGGTGCCTTGCACTTCACCTCCAATATCTGGAGCAGCCAGGGTGGAGACAACGCCTACAGGGGTGGCTCGTTGGGCAGGGAGAGCTCACCCGCAGGTTCATGGTCACCGGAAATGGAGCCAATATTGTCAAGGCCGTCTGTGATGCCAACTTTCTTGTCATCCACTGTGTGGCACACAGGCTGCACCTCATAGTCAGGGATGCCTTGGAGGGGGACAGGGCTGCCAGGGATGGTGCCATCACTACCTCCCAGCTCATTTCCAAATGCAAGAAGGTGGCGGGCTACTTCCACCACAGCATCAAGTGGGGCAAGATGCTGCGGGACAAACAGACAGAGCTGAGCATCCCGCGGCACAAAATCATGCAGGATGTGGAGACTTGGTGGAACTCCACATACATGATGCTGGAAAGGCTGGTGGAGCAACACAAGGCCATCCATGAGATGGCCTTGCTTGGGGAGACTGGGATCAGCAGTCCCCTTAACAGAGCTGAATGGGATACCATCTCCCAGATATTGGTGGTCCTCAAGCCCTCAGCACTGCCGATGCTCTCCTTAGCCAAGTGATCCCTGTAATGAGGGAACTTGAGAACCAAATGGAGAAGTTCCAGGAGATCAGTGTTCCTGGAAGGGGCAAGCCGCTGTCACCAGGCATGCAGGTACAGGTGAGGCGGCTGAAGGAGGGCATCAGGAGACGGCTGGATCTCTTGTGGTCCAGAATGGTCCACATGCTGTGGGGCATGTGCGACCCAAGGGTGAAGAGGAGCATGTGCACTGACAGCACCAAAACCCTTGAACACTGGACACAGGTGCTGGTAAAGAGAGTCAGGGAGGCAAAAGGACAGAGGCAAGGGGATGTGGAAGAGGGGGATCCACTTTCCCATGCCAGCACTCCCACCACCAGCACCAGCACCTGCCAGTCTCCTCTATCTCACCAACTGCCAATGTGGGCCAAGGGCATGGCTTCAATGCTGGGGTCCAAGTGCACCAGACCCCAGCCTCAGGGAGGAAGCACTGAGGCTTCAGTGTCTACTCTATCTCGCTGAGGACGTGGAGCTGCTGGACTGCGACTCCTTGGCCTACTGGGCAAGCCGCAGCCAGATGAGGCAGGATGTGGCTATGGTTGTCTGTGAGCACCAGTCCTGTCCACCAACCAGTGTTCCGAGCGAGAGGGTGTTCAGCATTGCTGGGGATGTTGTGACACCCCATCGCACCTGCTTGGATCCTGGTTTGGTAAAGCAGCTGGTGTTCTTGAAGATGAATCTGCAGCTGGAGTTCCCCAAGCTTCACTTGAAGACACACTGAGTGCCACCCTCCTCACTGCATCTGTACCTATTTCCATTTTATTTTTTTATACCACTTATTGCCCCACTCTCAGAGCTGGAGGGGGCACTGGTGATGAGGTTAGGTGCTTGTTTGAATTTACAAACCACTTTTCAGAGCCGAGCCTATGAACTTCACTTCAGCAGCCTCCTAGGTAGTAGGTACAGAAACCCATGGAATTCTGACACACTGCAACCTGCCAGACATCTGACTCCCCAGGTGCCTCTGCACTTTTACATGCACTGCTACATCCCCTTTCCCCCCCCTCCTCTCCCCCCCCAGCCTGTCCCTCACCCCCTGACGCCTCCATTTCCAATTTCACTGACTGGCTTTCTGGCCTGCATTGCACGCCAGCCTCTGGCTTCTTTACTATTCCTTCCATCCAGGAACAGCACATGGACACAACAAGTGCAGGTGCTTCCTCGGCCTGACGATGGGTTTTTCAACCCAAAAGCTTGCTAAGATATATTTCTCTAACTATTCTCTAACTATTTGGGTTTTTTTTTAAATAATAAAAATATAAACATAAAAACACAACACAAGTTCCCAGGACCCTCTACATTTATATCCTTGAAACTTGGCAGGCGTTGTGGTCTCAGCAGGGGCTAGCTTGCTTGCAGTTTTCACCCCACTGTGGCTTAACACACACATGTGACATGATTTTTGCTTTCATGACTTAGGTGCAGGGGTTTCTGGGAAACTGCACCTCAATCTCTTTGAAACTTGGCAGGCTTCATGCCCTCAGAAGTAGCTACCGTCTTTGCAAATTTCATCTAAATCAGCCAAAACAGGACAAAATTATAGATATTTCAGTGATTCCCATTATACTCTATGGCCAAAACTCCATATCTCTCTGAATCAGCACCAAATCTTCTGAAGACAATTTGGTCAAATCAATTTGGAACAGCGATCTGAATCAAATTGCTGGCCTCCAAATTGGCCAAATCTTAATTGAATACTTCCCTATTCATACAGGCCTACAAAGCAGCCCCACACCCACCAGGACCTGGGAAAAAGATTTACTATGAAATAGCTGTACCATTAACTATGACCACATGGACTTCAAAGTTTGAGAAAGGATGGAACTGAGGGGACGCTGTTCCAAAATGCAGGCTCCTATCACTGAAGAGAAAGGAGAATGTCAAGCATTAATTTTGCATAGCCTAGCCACAGAAGGCGACTGCTGTACAACTGAACATGGCTGACCTCTATCTAGTAGGTAGGATGCATCTCTAACACACACACACAATACTAGCTACAGAATATAGCTGTGATTTATTACCTCCTCCACAGGATGCTGAACAAGGAAAAAAATCTGTTTCCCTCCATCGGTGAATGATGGGCTGGTAGAAGATGAACTGCACTGTACTATCAGCAGTACCGCCGTAGTGAACCTGAAAAAATGTAATGCCAAAGGTAAACGCACCAAACATAATAGCATTAATATCCTGTAGAAACATTTTGCAGCAAAGATCTTGTAAATACAACATACTACATGAAATACTAGAGATATTTTGTAATTAGAAAGCAAGAGGCACCAGTGGAATAATGACTGTTGAAAGAGAGATTGAAACCCTGAATGAAATGGCACTTGCACAATGAGTGAGTCAGAATCAGGCACTTTTACACATGGTCTGGGGGTGGGGAGATGCCAAAGCATCTTGTGTATCAGCATCCCTCTGCTTCACAATGGCACTGAGGGCACTTGAACTAAAGCCGATTCAACAAGCATTAATTTAATTTAAGTGCCCCTTCCACCATTTTGAAGTGGTGGGAGGCTGATACACAAGATGCAGGAGGCTGCTGGAGCGTGGTAATTGCTGTGCTCCAGCAGACTCAATTAATCAAGTCTGCTTTGACACGCTCTAATTAAAGCATGTCAGAGTAGCCTCCATGCTTGTGTACAGGCACCCATAGAATCATAGAAAATGAGGGTTGGAGGGACCTCAGGAGAACATCTAGTCCACCCCTGCTCAAAGCAGGACCATCCCCAACTAGATCATCCCAACCAAGACTTTATCTAGTTAATGTTGCCCTACCTGTTTTACAGCCTGCATTTTGTAATGACTGAGTATAAGGATTATAATTATTAGGTAACTTTACAGAAAGGTACTTCACAGAGGACCTGAACCTCATGATACCTGGAGATCAACTGCTGGGATATGCTAGGATATAAAACAAAGTATGTTTTTCCTACTTCACTCAAATAAAGGTTAGATGTTTCCAGGGAGCAGCTTCTTTAAAACAAAAGGGTTTGTACTCTACTGTACAAGCACAGGCCTAAAAAGGAAGACAGAAGGCTATAACAGAAAAATACACAAGGAAAAAAAGAACAGGCATAATTATCAACACTGTTTAACAGCCAGAAAAGAGAAAAATATTTAAACTACATCAACCTTCTACCATTAGGCAGATCAAATTCTTCAGTGTTTCAGGACTATCTCTTGTTTTGTCCACAACATGCTCTCTCCTTTTCTCATTCTTTCCTGTGATACTGTTTTAATTATAAACTAGCTGAAGGGTGGCCAAACCATGGCTCTTGAGTCACACATGGCTCTTAGGCAGTTTAAATGCATCTTCTGAAGGAAGAGTAGTAGTTAAATAACAGCATTCTTTTTTCTTCCTGTTCTTTATTTTCTATGTATTTATCTTCTTTGGTTTTTATTAATTATAAGAAGCCATTTAGCAAATTAGTATTTGAGTTGAGGTGTTGCACATAGACCACTGACTTGAGGCATCCACATCTTGAAAATATTTAATCCCGTGGCTCTCAGTCATGTCAAGATATTGGTTTGCGGCTAGAAAACTTAGAGGAAGTTTGGCTATCTTTTTCATTTCATTTCGAGTTTGCAACTGCAATTGGTCCTTGGCTGTGGCCAAACAAATTCACTAAATTTTATTGCATGATTGTGCTTTCTGTATCCTTATCCTGGGTCATCTGGACAGATTCGCTGGCATCATTTGGAATGCTTGAGTGCTAATGGTCCCAAAGGGTTGAAACAGGAGGTGAGGTTACTAGGCATAAGAACATAAGAAATGCCAAAATGGGTCAGACCAATGGTCCATCTAGCTCAGTATTCTGTCTCCAACACTGGCAGAAATGGATGCTATAGAGAGAGAGAACTAAACCAAATGTCTCTGTAGTGATCTATCCCCTACTAAATACCTTCCCTGGCATCCACCATTATCGAGAGATACCAGAGGACACATCTTCAACCATTCTGTTCAATAGCCAGTAATAAATATATGAGTTTATCCAGTCCCTTTTTGAACCTGGCTATGCTATCTGCCTCCCCCTCATGTGGCCATGAATTCCATAAGTTAACTAACATTGATTAAAAAGTACTTTCTCTTGTTAGTTTTAAAACAGTCACCTACTAATTTCAGCCAGTGCCCCCTAGTTCTAGTATTCTGGGACTTGGTGAACAACAGATCCTGTTTACTTGGTCCACACCCTTCATGATTTTATAGGCCTCTGTCATATCCCCATTAGCCTTCTCCTGTCAATACTGAAGAATCCAATCCTTTTTAGTGTGGGAACTGCACTGTGCCCCTGATCATTTTTGTTGCCCTTCTCTGTACTTTTTCTAGTTCTACTACATCCTTTTAAAGATATGAGGACTAAAACTGTGCATAGTATTTGAGATGTGGGCACATCATGGATTTGTATAATGGCATGATGATGTTCTTCATTTTGTTTTCAGTTCCCTTCTTAATGATGCCCAACATTTTATTAGCTCTTTTGGTTGCCACTATATACTGACATTTTAGAGAACTATCTATAAAGATTCTAAGGTCTCTGCCCGAGTTCTAGTTCAGAACCCAATATTGTGTATGTTATAGTTGAGGTTATTTTTCTCCAGGTGCATTACCTTGAATTGTTGACATTGGAATTCATCTGCCATTTTTTTTTGCAAACTCACCTGATGAGATTTTTTTTGTAGCTCCTCTCCATCAGCTTGGGACTTGACTACGTGGAATAATTTGGTATTATCTGCAAACCTGGAGATTTCACTATGCACCCCATTTCCAGATCAGTGATGAAAATAGGGACCAATACACATCGCTGTGGGACCCTACTTTTGACCCCCTGTATCTTACAAAGTGACCATAGGCATAGGGAAGTCCTGAAACCATTTTCTTAATCTCAGTGATGCTTCTAATCCTAACAGGTCTGAGGGGGCAGGTCTGCCCTGCCAATGTGATATAGCAGCCCCCTATTGTGGGAAGTGTATTTTCCCCATAGATGGACAGAAACATGATCACAAACCACAGTAAGTCCCGATTTGCATGAAAAGGGAAGGCGGAACACAGAAATGCTGTAGAATATTGCAGGGGCTACAAGAGTTCTAGTCCACTGAGAGTGCGCAGGTCTTTTCTAATTAAACACTGATGTAAATTCCCAACAGAAAAAAAATACAGCTGTAGCAATACAGGTTCCTCAGCAAATGGGAGGCCTCTTGTATGGATTAATATCATTTAGTTTTGTATGTCAGAAACAGGATATCTAATTCCTTGTGCTGGGATAGTGCATTAATCATACTCTTCAGAAAGACCTTTCTTAGCTCACAAAAGCCTAGTGTGCTCCTGGGATAAATGCAGTATCATGCTGGAAGTCATTAACAACAGTCTCTCTAATTTGAGCTCACCAAAATTATATCACTGGGGAGAATTTACTCTTCCTCTTTATTTTAAAGATAAACAATACTGTTTAAACCAAAAAGATCCACTCAGCTGTGCAGTCTTAGGTGGAATGTGATAAATGAGAAGAGAGATTACACAGGGTTTAGCATAAAGGGGGAGGGAAAGGTTTCACATCAAAAGGAAGGAAGGCATAATAGTCCATCTCCCCACAAATTATCCTTGTGTGTCTGTATGACTGTCTGTCTTTTCTGAGACAAAGGAGATGCAGATCTTTTCCAGAGAGAAGTAGAAGTCACCCGACTAGCCATGACAACTACACGGGTGGGAAGGAATCACAATGAGCTACAGATACAAACTAGATACTTCTTAAATGAGCAAGGTGAAAGAATCAGAGGCAGCAGTGTTTATTTTGTTTAATGAGAACTATAAGCATGGGAAGAACAGGTATGTGCTGATTCCATGCAGCAAAAATCTCACCATGGTTTTGTCTGAAAATTTGTTAAAGCTGAAAGCCTTGATCCATCAGAAAAACATCAGAGGTTGCCTAAGCTACACAACACATGCTGACTCTAGGGCAGGTGAAACGCATCAGAAAACAGGTTGGCTTGCTGCATGAGGCTAACTTCCACCCTCATGTGCTAAACTGAAGGACTGGGAAAATTGTGAACCTGCCCTACCCCTATATTTACCTCTTCCAGACCTTACTCAGGTGCTGGGAAATACTAGCTTCCATCAAAAGAGAAAATAATGTTTTTTAAAACACTAATTAGAAGAACCCTTTAACTGCTGCTTATTTGTTGTGCAGTCTCTTGGGACACCATTAATGCTTAAACCAAGAAAATAGCATTTACTACTACATTGCTATTAAGTTAACCACTACTTAAGTGAAAAGTATTAAAGGCCAGGCAGCAGATGAGATGATAATTTATATTCTCAAAGCCCACTGAAGTCTAATAGGAACTGAGGGAACTCAGGATGCCAGAAAAGTGTCCAGCACCTGGAAGGAAAAAGCCCTAACAGAAGAACACCATGATGTTTTGCAAAGATGCAACCAAATGCATAGGTTCAGTTTTGTCCAGCAGAAATCAATGCTATACTTACTGATTGATGTTTTCCCGCTTCTCGGAAAGCAAAAAAAGGGCCCCGGCAATCAATTCTCACCTGCATTTGTTTATTTAAACTGTTTTTATAAATGATCTCTCAAAGTCAAGCCCATGCTACAGCATGGGTGTGCACCAGCTGCTCAGTTCTCTGATGAATTAATACATTTTGGCTCTGATAAAATAGAATATTAATTTGGTAATAACTGCAGGATCCCAAATGAAAACCAACAAATAACCTGAGTTTTGGAGCACAAAATTAGCATAGCATTTTGAAGCAATTAGCATCTTCTTCTGTATCATCTAGCAGCAGACTAAGATATCATGCTTTGCCTCTTCATTGTACTGATCCATCCCTTTAGTTTCAAACAAAATTAATCCACAAAATTAAACACAAACAAAAAAACCTGTTTGGCTTTGGCACCATGCTATCCTGCTATTTATTTACATTTCTTGTAGATCACAATTGTGTGACCTGCAGGACTGAATTACCATGTTTACTTTGACAACTGTGGTGTTAAATAAACTAGCCATAATGAATTCATCTTTACCTGCTCTTCAAACAGTTCTTGCTGTGAGAGAGAATGTTATACCATAATGGCTGCTTTCTATAATATGCACACACTTTATAGGTTTTGTGTATGTGCATACACACATGAACGTGTACTGAGAGATTATCTTTTCTTTTTCTGTATAATCCAAACCACAGGGTATATTATCTTTTGTCCTGTCAAGTTTGATCTGGTCTGTTATGATCTCACTCTGTTTTCACCATCCCTGCTGTAAAAAGTTCTAAAGGATTTTTACCTTCATCATCACCACAGATGCTTTTGCAAGTGCCAAGTCTCAGACCATCAGATTTGATTTCTTATAGTAGGCTGAATAGTAGGTTAAACCCTTATATAAAATAACAAGCAACAAAAAAAGAGGAAAAAGAGCTATCGACATCTGGCATATGCAATTTTGACTTTATGTTAATAAAAACCAAAAAAAAATGGCAATACTCTTTTGCACAATACTTTCCTTTCTACAGTTCCAGAGTTTTAATATTCCTAATTGTATGTAATGACACTTTATGTTTAAAGTTAACTGGGGCACTTAAGGAACTATTTATTCTTTATATACGAAGTAGAAGTGGGATTTATACAAGGAAAGAAACAATTTAAGGGGGTAATTTAAATAAAATTAAAAGCAAAAGTCTACAGACTTTTAGAGATTCTGGATATTTTCAAATTAAGAGTATAGACAGGACAACAGAACAATTCCTTAAACTTGTCTTCTTCCCTTTGTATGTAGCCACTGAGCAAGGGACATGAAGTACTTGCATGGCCCACCTTTGGCTCCATCCCTTTCAATTTTAAAGATCCCTTTGGACAGGTAGAGCCTTGCTGACAGAAGAAAGCTTCTTTTGGTTCCTGTCTTTGCCTTTTTTTTTTTTTAATGTCAGAAGATTCTCCATAAAAAAATGACATAAAATGCCTGCAGTTCACCAACAACTGGGCACAAGATTTTTGTAGATCATAGACACTGACTTCATGGGTGCTTCAGGATTCAAGCACCCACTGAAGACTATTAGTGGGTGCTCAGCAATTACAAAACACATTGGGTGAGCTGGGTTGAAGTAATGCACTGCCTCTTCTGGGCATGCGTGGGGCTCAGCGCGGGAACACAAAAATATGGCACCCGCTGGCAAAAACCAAAGTCACCGCCTGTGCTGTAGGCCATCTACACACTCATGAACAAGTGGTCAAGCTTGAACTGGACTGAAACTACAATTTCATCAGATTACTTTCTGCAATTATTAAATGCACATTTTAAAGCTTATTTAAACCAAAGCTTTCCACAAAACCACAAGTTATCAGGTTCAAGTCCTTGCTTGAATTTTATTACTGAACCCAAGCAAAGAATTGGTGGGAAAGTGAATTTAAAAGGGTGAGACAGGAAACTGTACTGAAGAGCCTACATTACACAAAAAAAATTTGAGAAAGTAATTTTTGCATTTGCAATATGGAAGCAGAGCTTTTTGTTACAAGATCATGTAACTCAAATCAAGATGAAAACCAAGAAAAGCAGAAAAATACCTGTAAAAGTCATTAGCAGATATTCACTAATTCTGCAATAGTTTCCAGGATGCAGTTTTTCTTTGTTAGAAAGTATTTATCTTGGGGAAAATGTGTCCTTGTTCAGAGGAATAATATGCCTTAGGATTTACTTAAATCCAATTTGAAAGTTTAAATGTTTAACAAGTTTTTGCTGACCCACATATTCCTCCCAGTAATGACTGGTTGAACCCCAGAAGGTAAGGAATTTGGAAATGGCTGAACAAAAACCAGGCTACAGGCTCACTAGATGGACTTTGGTCGGCAAAGCTAATACATACTATTTAATTGCAATTATTCATTGTACTGGACATAGCATTGTACTTATAAGAGTATACATAGCATAGTGTTTATGAGTATTACGTGGATTAAGATTCTATGAAATCCAAAGATAATAACAACATTGCATTAGACACCATACAATCAAATAAAAAATACAACTTGCCCTAGTGATTATTGTGCATATAGATAAAATTATGCTACTATATTCTGCACAGTATTCTGCTACTATATCTTTACTGCTGGTTACAGCAGATGAAAAATATGAACTAGAAAATAATGAGGTTCTAGTGCAGTGATTCTCAAACAGGATGCCAGGTGCCAGAGGGTGACACACAATGCTAGCACTGTTAGATGCATCAATGTGATTCACAAGATCAATTCAGAGTTTTCAAATCAAAATCCATGGTTGTGGTCTTTCTGAGTTCTTTGCAACAGAAAGATTGTTCTGTTATTTTTCTGTAGGCAAAAAAAGAAGTGAAAAAGAAGAGCTGGCATTTTCCAGGGGGTACTTGAAGTCTATCCAGGAGCGTCTCAAGTCTAAGAAGGTTGAGACTCACCATTGCAGTGTTTTATTACTTGAACTCTTTAATATTAAAAGTAGAAAAATAAAATAATATTTGAGGTACAAAGCTATGTCTATAACTTGACTTTTTGAAAGACACGACTCCATGACATTTGCCATTTTTCACTAAGACTATCTCATAATTTTTCCTAAAAGTTGTCCTGGCAAACTATAAACGAAGAACTAGACTATTTCAGAAAACACGAACAACAATCTAAAGTCAAGATTAAGACTGGATTTTTCTCAACCAGACATTTTGGACTTGATGAAAGAATGACTGGGTGAAATTCTATGGCTGTGTTATGTGGAAAGTCAGACTAGATGATCTGAATGACTTTATTGAAGATATTCTTTTCCACATTTACTCTGACACAAGGTAACCGACTAGAGATGACTATAGCAGTATGTATGATTTGAAATGAGCAGACATGGATAATTTCTGTATTACAATCATGTCTGGGAGGCTGGCTCAATTGTACTAGGTGTTATGCAAACATAGCTGAAGGCTGACCCTTCCCTGCAGTCCTTCTATTGCTCTGTCTTTGTAGATAGTAAGATAGAGGGGAAGCAGAAGCACAGATGACTTATCTGAGATCACATAACAGGTTCTTTAGATTCCCAAGTTGCCTGAGTTATGTCCAGTGTTTTATTCAGTAGGCCAGACAGAATAGACCTTCTCTGCAATTTAGTTATTCTATTAAATTAGATCTATAAGTAGGGATGTACTCCATTCACAGGGCCAGCTGATTTTTTCGTGGTGTCTTCATGGTCCCAGACTGATTTTTCACAGCTTCGACACAGCTCCCCACATGCCTCTGATCAGCTAAAGGGGCTGGGAAACCCACCCCCTGTTGAGAGATGGACTGCAGTGAGACCAGGAAGTATGTAATTGATACTTATACTAACTGCCGGGTGTTAACTTTCCTTGCAATTCAAGGAATCGCCTCCTAATATTTGCCCTCATTGCCCACTTACAGCCCTCCAGGAAAGGACAATCGAAACAGCAGGGCTCCAGTTTTTCATGTATGATGGTGATTTTCATGGGGCATGCCTGATTATATGTTTCCTGTGAAAATCATATAATTGTGAATTAATATATCCCCAACTATAAGATTAAGGACAAGCTTAAAAAAGCTTCTAGTCCTGGTGGTATATATTCTAGTATCAAAGTCAGCCTACATTGCTATCTCCATATTTCCAGCCATTAGACTGACCAATTTTACTGCACCATCTCCTGCCCCAAAATCCAAGCACTGTATTTATTTCATTTTGTAAATACTTTTGTGAAGATGCCACTCAGTTTACAGAAGAGATATGTGCATGATTTATACAGAACTGGACCCCAAGTTTCCTACAGGCCATAGCTTGGTCACCATTGGGACAAACGGGAGTATATCAGCATCACCATGATGCAAATTCACTACATTGTCTAATTAATTTTGGCTGACTTTTGCCAGGCCCCATTCCCCAAAAGATCACTTCCCTCCTGAATGGCTCCCCGCTAATTTCTTGTGTGCGATCATTTTCCAGCCACCTGAATTGAATGACTTTTGTATATGATGTATCTAGTCAATTTTTTACCTCTAGCAGCAACATCCAGTCCATTTAGTCTTTCTCCCTTTTAGACAGCTAGCCTGTTAGTTCTTCCCTGTTCTCCAAGATCTCTATTGTTCCCAGAATCAAAAATCTCTGGTAGCTTCCTAGCTCCTTAAGTCACATGGCCACCAACTGCTTCATCTGCAAGATGGCAAGTTGGATTGGTTATGAGGTTATGAGAAAGTTAGGACTTCTGTTCTGTTAGAAATTCTGAAACTGAAAAAAAAAAATCTTCCATTTCAGAACAAAGGGAGAATTTTTAAATGATCTGCAGAACTAAATATTTTTTTAAAATAGATAGAACTAAAAGGGTTAATTTAAAAAAATTGTGGGGGAAATTGAGCCCTGGACCCTAGGCTACAGGGCTCCTGGCTCAGCCATGACTCCCAGGACTTCTTGGCTAGAGTGGGGCCAATAGGAGCTTGGATTGTAGGAGTTCTGTGATTGCACAGTCATGGCTGAGCTGGCAGTCTCAGAACTTAGAAGCAAGGATTCTCTTTCTTCTGGTTGTGAGGCAGGATGACTTGGGGTCCTACGGCAGCTCCAGTTTGAGCCAAAGTTGGTTTGGCTTCCAGATTCTCCAATGCAGAGCAGGGACTCCTAGGGCTTCAAGACTCCAGTACCATAACAGGGACCTTGAAGTCCTGTGGTCCCTGGATCTGGGGAAGTCAACATGGTGGCCTTGCCCCAGAACTATGAACCTTGTAAGCATGGGAGCCTCCAACTTTGAGGCAGTCAACATGACAGAGTTTGAGAGCTATGGATCAGATATGCTTTAGTCTCACTCCTTGATGTGAAGCATGGCAACACTGACCCTACTGCAGGTGCAGGAAAAATAAGGTCCACGAGCTGCATCTGGCCCACCAGGCAATTTCATCCAGCTCGTGGGTGCCCACCAACTAATTGTACCCCACCCAGCCCTTCTGCCCATGAGGGTAGGAGCAAGGCATCCATACATATACCTCCCCCCAACAGGTGTCTTACTGTGCTCACTCCCACCCTCATGCATGGAAGGGCCCAGCCTAGCCAGCATAAAGCTTAAGGGTGGGGCTGCTGCTGCCACTGCTGCAGCTGCTGAGGAACCTGCTCAGCTTCCTCAGCATCCCACTGGCTCTGGCACCAGGTAGGCAAGTGGCAGGGGTGGGGGTAGTGTTGCCAGCTCTCAAATATGAAATGATCATACTGGAAGGGGTCTGGGACTGAAATTCTATAAACTGGTTTGACCTCAATCAGTTAAGTCTGATACTACATTCAACCAGGTTTATTTCAAACTGGTTTGGGCCATTTTGAAACTGGTTTACGTGCACTGGACTTCTGTTCTGTTACAGGTTTAAACCAGTTTCTGATCGCTGGAACTGGTTTATGTGCAACTTCTGTTCCTAGCCCTAGTATCAAGACCCAAGTGGAATTTAAGTGTAGATGGGTCTTGTGTTGGCCATCTACACATTGGTGACTTTCCTCTTTTAGGAGTGGTAAAATTCACAACAGGGCGCTGCTGGGACAACTCCAGCCTCTCTCCCTTGCAGAGCTTGCGATTTCAACTCTACAAACAGCAAAGTTGCACCACATTCTCCTGACCATTCATGTTATGTGGCAAAAAACTATATAACCAGACGAGGGACAGGCAGTAGCACACATACCTCTCCCAATTGATACACCATTTACTGTTAGAAAGTAAAGGCAACCCTAAACAATTATTTCAGTTCATCTCCTTTAGGATTTGCATGAGGCTGCTTCCTGCAATTCAAAGCAATCAGTACCTAGAGTAAATAAGCTCAAACGTCAATCCCCAACCTTTGGTTTCTCACTTCTGTTTAGCAACTTTGCAGCCCCTGGGAATGTAATGTTTGCATAACTGGAATTATATTAAGTTTGCTATCCTGACTTTACTAAATGAAAACATTCACAGCCAATCTAATAAAGATTTAAGGCCCATTTCTGGAGACAATTAATCCCCTCAATGAGAGCTTTGCATTAAATTTTCACTTAGCTCTGTTTGTACAAGAATTGCTTTTTCAGCAAGTAAATCAGGACATTCAAAGTGAGTATCTTTGTGCAGAAAGCTAGCTGCCACTATGACAGGGTCTTTAATCTGCTTTTCAGGGATACATTAGTTTGTATACTCCAGGTAAAGCAGTTGAGGTTATGGCAGGCAAGGAAGGATGTGGGCAAGGCTTGGAAGCATGTCCACCACATTTGTATACTCTTGCCTGCTGGAGAGGTGCTTTCTGCATAAATACAACAATTAGAAAATCCAGTCATTGAAGATTTTAAAAGAATGCAAAACTAATTATAATACAGAGAATAATGGTGTCAGTTTTGCTTTTGCGTGTGCAGGGATCTCTGTTGGCTAAATGTACCATCCTCTATTTCTATCCTTTCATTAACAGTCAGCAAAAACCCAGTTCTCTACAGATTTAAGTATAGCAATAACTGCTAAGTGCCAAATCCCAAACACTCCGAAATCCTTAAAGAGAACTTCACCAAATGCAATTGGTGTTTGGCTCCTGAAAATTTACTAGGAATGTACTATAGCGCTTCTAATTTTTTTCATATGAATCCAGGGGAAAGAGACTGGCTTAATACTGTGCATCATCAAGCATATGATCAGCTTTTAATAAATCGTAAAGACCTGTAATATTTCCTCATCTCGTTCACTTTTTTTTTTTTTTTTTTTACTCGGCACAGAGAAATCCCTTTTTCATACTACAGCAACAAGGAGATTGTCAGGTCAAATTTAGCTCAAAATTTATGGATAGGTTTTGTAAACATAGGTCTTTGCATAGCCCAAAACCAAGAGAAATGTTTCCCCGACTTTATGTATTAGTTTCAAATTAGTTAGCTGTAAAAAGAAAATAAAGGCAAACATTTCCTTTGGTATGTTTAAATTCCACAATCAGTAGCTTGGTGCTTGTGAAAACCAGAAAGTGACATGGATGGGACCATATCAACTCCCACTGAAATCAATGGCAACATTTCCAGCCAGGTCAATGGGAGCTAGATCTGGAGGCAGAAGGAGAGCTTATGCAAAAGGACAACATCTATGTTATGTTTTTCTCTCTCCCCCTCCCTCCCCCCCCCAAAGTGCTTTAAAGAGGAAGACAGGAATCCTTTAACTCCATGTTGCCAATGTAAAAATGGAGAAAGGGATAAAGGTGAAGTAGTTTTTCTGAAAGTCACATAACAGAACCCTGACAGAGTCTGAAATGGAACCCAGTTCTCCTGATAACCAGGTCCATGCTTCACTACTGACTTTCCTACCTCCAATTACTGTATTTCAATTAATGAATTCATATTTCAGAACCACCAGTAACAAATGGAAAGAAAATTAAATCATTACCATTATTTTGGCTTTTATAATCTAGAGTGTTGTTTATGACAGAAGATCTTTAAAAAAATATATTTTTATCTGGACAGTGACTTTTTAAATCAAGGGATATTCATTCCACACCAGGGAGGTGACATGGCAGGGTTTAAACTGATTTCTTTAAACTAATTCTGACCATGACCATCATGCAGATAAAATATCATCTTGTTTTCCTGTGGGTCTTTGTTCACCAGGCACTTTTGGCTTCTGTATCTGGATTGGATTAACATGCTGTAACCATGCTGAAAGAGGCAGGGGACAGTTGCCAGTGCACTGCTCCACCCTCCTCCAATCCAATCACGTGTCACATTTTCCAGTCCAGCATTCATACATCCAGCTGCCACAAGGTCATCAACATTAGCTTAAATCAAATACCCTTTGCCTTGAGGTCCCATGATGAAAAATGTATGGAGTTCTGGATATGATACAGGTTTTACAGCTGAAATCCTTCAGGTCCCTCTGACTTACTGAAAGAGGGCTTTATTTTATTGTAATTCCCAAATGTTCATTTTTCTGAGTGCATTTTTACTACAGAATGTGTGCACTGCTGGAAGCAATACATTTTATATTTCCTGGAAGGATAGAAAAGCACTAATGGGAGGAAACAAGTTGATTCTTATTGCTAACACAACATAAAGCAGAACTTCCAAATGATACCAGGGCTGCTTCTCAACTAAAAGGCAACCCATATACTTTGGAATCCTTGGGCTTAGCTCCCTGCTCCATTAAATCAATTTTACATCTTTGGTGGTATTACAGCAGTGTAAAGACAGCATAACAGAATGAAAACTCAGGCTTGCAGTCTCTTCAGGTCACAAACTATGCAAGCTGCCTGGTCTGCAGGTTATACCTATCCCAAACAGCATCTACTGAAAATAATCCATCACCATTGTCATTAGTCCGTCTTTTCTATTTAAGACACACCTGGGATATTTGTTCCCCTAAATAAATTCACTCTCTTTCATTGGAAGCTCTTTGGAAAACTTCCATCATGTTAGCTGTTTATTCACAGAGGGCACAGAAAATAGCCTGGACCAGGTCCCAGTTTTGTTTCCCAGGAAAACTATTTTTTAGGAAACCTCTCTGGTCCTTCTGAAGCCTGGACATTGTTTTG
>NW_005842855.1:622131-643838 GCF_000455745.1 Alligator sinensis | reverse complement strand
AGTGGGCCCAGAGCCCAGCAGACGCCTGCAGCAAGGACTTGGAAGACCACAGCCACCAACACCATGCCTCTTGCATGGTGCCTGCCTATCTGTCTCACGTGGCAAGCTGGCCCAGGCAGCCACGGACACAAACGACTCATCCCACAGAGCCAGTGTGGCTTCCATGGCACCTGCCTGCAGCTGCAGTGGTATCGCCTCTGCATCACTGCCCATCCAGCCACTGCCCATGCGCATCAGGCCAGGTTATCATGGAGCTGTAATCGGCTGGGAAGGGCCCTGCCCCAGCAGCCTGGCCCAGCTGTCACCTACCTTGCCCGGGACTAAACTGAGCCAGCTGTGGGCGCTGCTGAGGGTGGGCACAGAGGGGTCAGCCTGGGCCAGGCTGGGCCACATGGGCAGGGCCCTTCCCAGCTGACTGTGTCTCCATGTTAGCCTGGCTTGGCCTAGGCATGGGAAGCCAGGAGCAACCTGAGCGCACAGCTCCTGTGGCCCCAGCCCAAGCCGCAACTGGCTGGGAAGGGCCCTGCCCCCATGGCCCAAAAGGAAAATGGGGTTCTGCCCCATATAATCTCTTGACCCATGAGCCACACTGTGAGGAATGAGTACAGGAGTGGCATGGACTGTGATATTTTTAATTACCTACATGCAATGCATGCTCCCAGACATATAGCACTTATTAGGTGTGTGTGAAGCGGGCCATATTCGATTTGGATTTGGATTCAGCCCAATTTGGGGGACAGTGATTCGATTTGCTGATTCGGACCACTGTCCTGATTCGATTCGGACAAATCCGAACCTGAAGATTCAATTCTGATCCGGAGAATCAGCGATTCGGCCATAGACGCAGCTTTATATGTTTTTTCTACATACCTCAAGGTACCAGGCATGGCTTGTGAATGCTGAGACGGTGGGGCAGATGAAGTGTCCCACAGGAGCGCGGGGGTGGGGCCCGCGTGCTCGGTGGCAGACCCGAAAGTGGACCGAATGTACTTCTGGTTCACTTCCAGGTCCACTACCAAGCACGCGGGGGACCCCACCATGCTCCCATGAGATGCTCCATCCGCCCCACCATCTCAGTGTTCATGAGCCACGCCTGGTATCTCAAAGTATGTAGAAAAAAACATATAAAGCTGTGTTTATAGCCAAATCATCGAATCTCTCCAAAACAAATCAGAGGCTTCTGATTCGATTCGGAGAGATTAATGGGTCTCCTGATTCAATTCGGATTCAGAGATTTGGCCACCGAATTGGGCCAAATCTCCTCCAAATCGGATCAGCAACCAAAGCTTCTCACAGGCCTAGTAATTATTAATTGAATTTTGTGGAGATGCAAAGTTTCTCATATCCACAATATATCCAAATCCAAATGATATATTTTTTTTACAAGAAGGATGATGGTGCTAGAAATATGCAGGTTAAATTATAAGGGAAATGTGATAGAAGCTCAGCTGGCTGAGAAGGGCTCTGCCCCCATGGCCCAGAAGGAAAATGGGGTCCTGCATGCCTACTGCTGCTGCTCAGCAGGGGCAGGTGAGTCTGAAGCAAGTGCAGGGCAGGCCAGGGTTGGGGCTGTTCACACGGGTTCCAGCTGGTCTTCTCTGGCCAGGGCAAGTCTGGAGCAGGCACAGGGTAGGCTGGGGTTGGAGCTGGGGCTGTGTGCTGTTGGTGGTAGCCTGGAGGAGCCACAGGGTGCATGGGCTCCAGGCTGTTGGGTGGGTGGTGCTGACTATTGTTTAACTCTATAATTAAAATTGTGATTAATTACAACTATTTTTTTTTAATCTCGCAATTAATTCCGATTAATTTCTTTAATCGTTTGTCAACCCTAGTTTAAACCAGTTTCTGATCACTTAAACTGGTTTGTGTGTAACTTCTGTCCCTAGCCCCATTAACTACAACAGGGGGATAATTTCAAAGCCTATTCTTCCTAGCCCATTGATGCAATAGTGATATATTTAACAAGGCAAATTCAGTCACCAAGAGCAGCAGAAGAACCCACCAGCCATAGTCAGAGACTAGATCCTGCCTATTCTAAGTGGGGCAAAAAAAAAAGAGCTTAGGGTCTTAACAACAGAGAGACAGAGCTTACCACTAAACAGCTTGCTTTCAGAAAGGTTCTCATTTATTTTCTCATTGATACAGCTTAACATACAGCCTAGCTGAACCAGTGAGACTGTTTTCTGGGCACATATTCAAACAATTGGTTTTCAGAAGCTCTGTAAATGTGTTGTTATTTCAAGAGGCAAGGATTTTCAGTGGCATCATTGAATACTCAGGCTTACCTCTGGTATGCAGTCATTGTGGGTCACCACTCTCACTATATCATCCAGTGGCAAGAGTGAATTACACTTGATCTCTGTATATACATTCTTCCCTTCTGTACATGCTGCTAGCAACTCCACCAGTGTGATGTGGTAAGCCAAAGGTCCACTCTCATCTGCTCGGTCTTGCTCTGAGCACATCATTTGAAGGAGAACTGGAAATGATGCTCTATCATTGTAAAATATCAACACATCTTCACCTCCATTTATCAGCTGAAATGATAATACAGAAGTTTCCCCAGCTGTTCAAGTGTTCCACACCGGATACAAATGATTTGTTCTCTCTTGCAATATACAAAATTACTCTCTGGCAATACAGACAGCCTTAGAAAAATAGAATTTGACTAATGGAATGCACACGTAAAGTAGAGATTTAGGGCCAAATTCTGATCTTAGTTGCATTGATGCAAAACTGGAATAACTCCACCAAAGTCAGCTGATGCAGAAGGATTTCAACAAACTCAGTCCAGATGTCTGTCAATCTGTCTGTTAAATATGGATACAGGCCTCAGCACTTCTATTATTTAAGCACCTACTAAACAATACCTAGTCTAATCTCTCAATACACGTGAGATAAGGGCACGTTGTTATCAATGGTTTACAGAAAAGGAACTGAGGCACAAATTAAATTTTATGTCAGAACTCACACAGGAAATCTATGGATGTAAACCAGGAACAAGAATTTAAACCAGGACTTCTGAGTCTTCATACACTGCCTGAGAGACAGACTATCCTTCCCTTACCTCCAAAACACAGATTGAAATTAAGTGTCCAAGCATTGTTATTGCAATGGCAGTGATTCCTTTTAAATGGAAGAGCATGTTGCAGCAATAAATAGCTGATGGTGGAGCAATACAAAGAAATATTTCATCCTTGGGCTCAGATGTACCATTTGGATACATCCCAGAGTTAGAAATAGCATGGTGCAGCAAAGAGAAGTATACTGGATCACAGATGTATACTTCTCCGAAGGCCAGGGTAGAGTGCCCAGCACCCTGCATTCTCTCTGTCCCCTTTGGGTATAGTGTTGGGTATAGGAGAGTTGGAAAGGAACAGCCCCCAGGCAGCTCTGGTAGTACTGAATAACTTGCTTGGCAGTGTTTGTAGGGATGGGCCCATATCTGTTGTGAGCAAATGTTCAGGAGGGCATGGATAAAATCATGATCTCACTAAATCCAATGGCAGAGACTGCCTGACAGAGAAGCTTAAACTTTCACTTGTCATTGTTTGGTGTCATAGAGAGGATGAAAGCTATGCAAATGCAGAAAACTTCTGAAAAACACCCATTTTCCCAGATTTTTCCAATACGGAAAAATTACAAATGCTGACATTCTGACTGCTTTGCTTTTTGGGGGGTTTTTCCCCCATTTCTCTCTTTTTTTTTCTTTTTATAAATAGATGCAATAGAGTGAATGGTATCTAGGATTCCTGCCCTGCCCCCCGCCCATGGGTTAACTTTCCTTTTATACGTTTTCCTCTTTTTATTCCACTTTTCAAAACTTCTTCAATTTCTGGAATATTTGCAGCAAAAAAAGAAGAAATTATGAAAAAGTATAAGAAGGGGAAGTAACATCAATCTTATTTTATTGCACTCCACAGCACAAAGGAAAGACAAAAGGGGAAACAATTATTTGAAATCTGAAATTCTGAATATTCAAATTGCTAAAAATATTTCTTTTTCTTTTCTTTTAAATGTTTCGTGTAAAACCTTGGGAGATGGAACCAAGTTTTAAAATTTTCCATGAACCTGTTTTTCTATAGTTCAGCCTTGTCTAGTACCTAGTCCTTACATAGGTAATACAAAAGGAAGGAAGAATACTCTTTTCATACAATCCAAAAATGGTTCAGATATATACAATTTAGGCACAATCTGGCCCCAAGTTATTTGCTGGTCAAAAACAGAAAGCAATATATCCCCTATGCTGCACACCCAGACTGTTCCACTGCTGAAGAATGAGGACTAAATCTTATGCAAAATATAACATATTGAATGTATGAAACAAGAAGTTGGAAAGGCAACAGAATGCAAGTTTAGTTGTGGGGACTGTGAGGGACCTCTAAGTCTGAAAGTAAAAACAGCACATGCAAAACTCCAAGTTCTACATCAGTATTTACAGTGCAAGTAGAACAAACTGATTATCATAAAAAGCAATGAAAGAAAAAAAATCTGTTTTTCCAAGTTTTCCACAATTTCTCTAGTGGCATAAAGGTCATCTGAATAGGAGAACTGAGTATCCAGGAAAATGTACTTGAAAATCCTCACCAAAGAAACTTTTAAGTACCCAACATAAATCAGATAAAATTCCCACTGATTTCAATGAGAATAGTAACTAAGAAAAGGCAGCAGACACATGAGTATGTCTAAACTAACCAGTTAAAATACGTTGAAAAAACATGGAGGTTAATGTCAGTTTTAAATTAATTACTGAGACCTTACAAGGCATTCTGGAACACTGCAGACTATCCAGCTCATTGCAACAACTGTTTTCTAAAGTCCAAGTTCTCTTTTTTAACACTTAAGATAAAGCTATATGTCCAGAACCTCCTGGCACTGATCTAATATAAAACTCTAAAAAGCCTCAAAAATAGCCCAAAACTGTAACTTCTAAAAAGTCAAATATTGTAACTTCTATATTTGAGATAGGGAGACTGAGGCACTAGTTAGGTCACTAGTGTTATATCACAAAATGAACCAGTTGCATCAAAACTGTTAGATCATACTGCTTCCTTTCTGGAATAATAACCATATTTGATTGTTTAAATCATTACTCTATAGCTAATAACTGCTTAACTGTAATTGTATAACTCTCTTACAGGTTACTCCTTAAAATGATTCCTTTTTGGGTATTTTTGTTTTGTTTTGTGTTTTTAAACTTGCTAATTCCTGAAGGACTTACAATCTAAATATCACAACTAAATTCATTTCTACTTCCATGATGTATTCATCTTGAAGATGTAATACAGCAATTTATCTCTGTGCTATTATAGATCATTAACAAAAATATATTTAAATTGAAAAACCCAAAATTATGTTTGATTAGAAGCTAAAAACCTACAAGAAACTGAGAGTAAAATAAAAAAATCTGAGAGCACTAATGCACAAGAATTGCTTGAATTGTGTAAATCAAAGTCTTGTAATTGATATAATATGTTAAACAACTCAGTCAAACTGAAAAGGTTGAAATGCAATTCATTAAAGGTTACCCATGTAGGATGAAGTTTTATTTTCTTAATAAGAATGTTTTCCTCCTCATTATTGTGAAGAGAATTTTGTGTAAGTTTCAGATCTGTTTAAATCCCAACTTTAGTTCATCTCTGTTTTTGTCTTTAAGTTTCTTTTTCTAGAAGAAAAAAAAGTGCTTTGCAAAGGAATGAAAATGCCACTTGGGCATTGATCCTACCAAAACCTACCTGCAGTGCTCAAAGTGGAGTCAAATGGGTGCTCTCTCATTAACTTCACTGACAACACGATTTGGCCCTAAAAGACTACATGGTAAAATTTACCATGCCAATTCTAAACTTACTTATTCTAGGACAGGGTATCAAACAAGTGGCCCATGAAGCCATATGATCTGGCCCATGGATCTTTAAACTGACCCCACAACTGCACGTGGCACACGAGCTGGACCCAACACCACAGGCTCTGCAAGCAGCATGGTGGGGGATCAGTCCAGGGTGTGCCTGGACATGGTGCCTACACCAAACTGGCTCTGTGCACTGCCTCCAGCCCTGCTCTGGGCCTCACTTTGCATGCAATGTGTGGGCTGAACCTGGTGCTGTCTGCACCAAAGGGAGTCGCTCTCAATCTGGCCCACAGACTGGCCCAGCAACCTTCATCCAGCCCCTGGGATCAGATGAGTTTAACACCCCTATTCTAAAATAAATGCAGAGTAATTCCACTGGCTTCAACACAGTTGCTCCAGAATTAATCTATGGAAGTGAGATCAGAATCTGATGCCTGGGACTATAACAGGATTCCACAAAGTGATTGTAATACAGTTTGGACCAAGTTGCACACAGAATTATTGTAATAAAATGCCACAACGTAGTAAATATGGCTGTGTGGATGGGGAGCTAAAATACAATGAAGCAGAATGAAGGCCTGAGTAAGAAAAACAGGCATTCCGGGTCTCTGACTTCAAAACAGAACTCTCTATACCCACCACCACTGCACTCATGTTTTACAGCTAGTACTTATATAGATGGCCTTACCAAATTAGATGCAATTCAAAAATATGTATGCTAAAATATTCATTATTCATGATAACATTTCAAATTCTAAATCCATAATGCCAGCATGTCTTGTTGGCATTAAGAGCAGAGGAAGGCAACCTCAGAATATTAGTATGTGTGCTAAGCAGATATAATATGAACAGTTAACATACCTCTGTCATTACCATATCCTGGCATTTTTTCACATATTTGCCATCTGCTTTTACAATTGTCTGCAGAAAACGCAGGTATTCCACGTGACGCCCATGTGTCTCTATACAGTGTACAAAGTGTTGCACTACTCTCTCGCTAATTTCATTGCACAGATGGTAATTGTTCATGAAGATATGCCGCATGGTTTCAGCTTCAAGAAGCTAAACAGATTTAAATCAAATAGCCTGATAAGAACAGTAAATAAAATTTATATGACGTTCTGAGAAAGAATACTGGAAGAGTCAAGAGCAATGGAAGTCAGCAGGTCAGGGTGAAGGCTCATTTGTGGAGCACAGTGGGACAAGCCAATTTGTACATGCTCTATGGCTAGGGACCTACCTAAATTGCCATTTTGCAGATTTCATGGAAACCTTGAAATCCAGTGTTGCCTATGAAATCTTGGTGGGGAAAAAACTTAATAAAAGTATTTATTAAGTTTTCCCCACCCAGTTGGGCCTTGCAGCATGCCTAGGAAAGGAAAGCATCAGCTGACAGAGCAGCACAAAGGGGGCAGCAGACAAAACGGTGGCAGGAGACAAGATAGCGGCTCCCCCTTCTCCCTCCCTCCCTCCTAACCCATGGGGCCTCTCCACCAATCAGCACTCAGGGGCTTGGCCAGACAAAGGGCAGCCAAAAGTCAAGATGGTGGCTGCCCCCTCCTCTCCCTCTCCCCCTGCAACCTCTCTAACAATCAGTGCTCTCCGCCAATCAGATTCAAGGAGTGGGCCTTTCATCAAATTGGCTCTTCGTGCTAGGACAAAGCCACAAAAACGGCGTTGTCTCACCACAAATTAAGTAGGTCCCTATCTATGGATAAACAGAAGCTTGAAGGCTTGATCCTCACTTACAGTTGCACTGCCTTACGCTACTTAAAAGTTCAAAGAGGCCTTGTAGCAGTCACATATTAAATTCTTCTTCTTCCACAGTCCCTCACAGTCAAGGGTAATTGTCTTCCAGGACTGTCTTATCTGTGTGTCTGAAGATGGCTGATGAGACCTATCCATCAGCCATCTTTGGATCAACACACTCTACTGAAGCTCAGATATGTGTTTCTGTGTGGGGAAGACAATTATGTCATGGAAGACAATCATCCTTGACTCCAATCCAGGACCATCTACCACACACCAAAACATATTAAATTAATGCCCACTTGAAGACCCATATGCTGGCACTCTAAAGGGAGTTTAGCATCAATGAGAATAAGGACCTTGGTCTCCCGGACTGTCAGCCCAGCACCCTTCAACAGCATGAAGTTCACACAAAAATTTTAAAAGGTCCTGGTGGTGGGAAATACTCAGGCCATTGTATTCAGTCAAGTGTCTACACTTCTAATGCTCTTATATTATTTCTAACATAAGTGCACTCTGCTCAGCAGGTCTCCCATCCAGCAAGCTGGAAAGACTATAATTTTGTATAACAACAATACATCATTCACCAATAAAAACAATGAAACAAATCAAAAAGTTAGGGGACTTCAGGAAAGAGACCAGAAGTACGTGGAAGTGATTTAGCAGGAAAATAAAAAGGAAGATCAAGTTTTAGGTAGAAAAGGAGAAAATATCACTAGTTTAAGGCTGCAGGCTTGAATTTGATCTCGGAGGGGTTGTATACGAGTGTAGTAGTTCCATTGATTTCACTAGAATTACAGCAGTGTCAGTAAGATCAGAATCCAGTCACATGTGATATAATGTCATGAAAACAAAACATTGGACCTTTTTCAGGCAGCTTACAGCAAACTATAGTTACATTGTTCCTTTCCAATTTAGAATTTGGTCTCTTTAAAACAATGAAAAAAAGAAACAAAAGAAAACGAAAGAAGACAGAGGGAAGGTAAAAGTAATGGAGAAGAAACAAAAGAAATCATTTCTCTATTGCTGTATTTGGCTTTACGAATGCCAGCAAGTAAAATTCAGGTTAATCTATTTTCAATTGTAAGTTATTGTCCAATGACATACTTACTCCAGGTGTTAGGAACAAATTGAGGTTTTTGTGGAGGAGAACTTGATTCTGAGAATTTCCTCGACAGAAATTCTGGAGAAAAATGTGAGCTAGGTTCATAATTTCGTTCATCTTCTCATCAGTCTACAGATGAAAAAAGTCAAATGCATCAGATGAGACAAACATACTTGCTAAAAAACATGGCAATTAATGAACTAATTGTCCTCCAGCTTCCTGAGCCTTAAAAGGTAGATACTTTCCCTTCAGCAAGAATGGCTGACCAGTTTCTTCCAGAGCCCACCAATGGCAGCACCTTTGCTGAATTCAGGGAGTCACTAAGAAATCACACAAGACATTGCATTTCCCACTACTCCCCATCTTGACCTTCTTTAGCCCAGGGTGCTCATGACCTGGACTAATAAGACCACCAGATTCAGCTCAAATATACTGTGACCCTTTTCTGTGTTTTGAGGTGAACTGCGGGTATAAACAGATGTTGTCTTTGAAGTGGGATCGGCTTGGCTGGGATGTGTCCCAGAACAGCCAACTCATTTCATCAGCATCTACAGACGTCACTGGGGCTGTTGCCCCACTGGACTGGGCCCCTACCATGCCTGGAGCTTCAGGGGCCCAATACTGCAGGACAAATGACCACGGGTGTCACACCCCAACTGGGGGTGTACGTCTGCGAGCAGGGGAACCCCCATAGGGGTTCTCCCACTTGAAGATGTATGCCCCAAATACATGCATGGTGGGAATCCCCTGCAAGAGGTTCCCCCCATCTGAGTTTGCAGACACATGCCCTAGGAATTATGCTGCAGGGGGATTCCCAGGGAGCACAGGATCAGCCTCCTGAAGCCCTGGCAGCCTCTCCCCATGGTGGAGAAATCACACACATTCCTGTGCAGCCCATATTCTCCCACCATAAGCAAACAGATGTCAGTTGCGCAAAGGTGGCATGAACTATGACTAGGACTTATCATGCTCACACAAGTTTGGGCATTTGCAGCGCAACAACGGGCTAAGACAACTGCTCTCTTCAGTTTTGTGCCACCATAAAAATTTTTATGCCACCACAAACGTGACATCTGTGTGCAGCCTAACTTTACTTTGGCTTGTTCAGTAGACTTTATAACAGTGGGTCGCAACCTTTTTTTTCTGAGACCCACTGCTGGGAGCAGAGGGCAGCGGCGGCAGCAGCAGATAGGGTAGAGGAGCTCCCAGCACGTGGCATGGCTCATCTTTTCTGTGAAGCACCACTGGCATTGCCCCTGGAACCCTCATTTGGGTCATGACCTGGGGTTGGGAACCGCTGCTTTATAATAACTATATTAAAGATGATAAAGCTAAGGACAAGATCTTCTAGTGAGTGCTCACTGTTAGTCTCTTAATTCCTTATTTCAGATCCTAAACAGTGGCCTGGTTTTCAAAAGTAGCTCCTATTCTATTCATTTCAATGACTGTTCAGCACGTCTGCAAATCAAGCCACTTTCGTAGTTAAATATGTATTTTCTTGCCTAGCTTTCAGCACCCATTTTCCAAACTTGTAGCATAATACATTAACAAGAATGTGGTGAGCCTGCTCTATGAACAGCTCACTATCGCCCTGAGGAGAACTGAACCAAGTGTCAAAATCACAACATTAGAGTGTCAGACACAGGAAAATATAAAAGAAGACCATAAACGGGTTCCATCTCTTTGCAGTGCCAGTGCCAGATCTACTAATTTGACCGAGCTGGATCTAGCTAAAGACAACAAATTCATTCATTTGGATGCTCAGGTGAGTAAATCTGGGCCATTTCAGTTCTAAAACAGCCACTAGAGACAATAACAGCTTTACCAAGATAGAGGCTTTATAAGGCTTGAGTCATAGATACAGAAATGCCCATTAGGTCTCTAAAGTACCAAGCAAGGCACTCCCCTGAGAGTGCTGGACATCCTGCTGGAGGATCCATTAGGTCAATGATTTCCAGCCTGCAGTGACTAAACTGCTTATTCTGAATATGGGAAAGTATCACAGCTTCTCTGAGCACCTGTGATGGTAAATGCTGTTTTTATTCTTTATTTAGACAGATTTAAAAATTGCTCAAGATTTATTATTCTTAAATAAGAAAATTGCATAATCACTTGGAGTCTGCTTTGTAGCTCATTTAAAACTATGAAAATCTGTCTGCGGGTCAGACCCTTTTATAACTGTTTATTTGGTACATTCCTCCCCTTCCCAGTAAAGTAATTATTAGTATAACCTGTTCATAGGGTATCTGGAGAAGGTCCAATACGACTGAGTGGGCTCCCATATTTTTCAACAACCGTTGCTGCTGAATTCGACATTTTTTATTCTGGACACAAAGTTTGCTGAGTCGAATCAAAATCTAAAAAAAAATAACCCCCCAAAATAAAATGTGATAGATTACATGTTCTAGCAACAAATATTAATGCCTTGCACCAACATGTGCAATTATTCACTTGTACATATACCAACCTCCTTAACAATGTTGTAATTATTACTCTTATTGCTGTCAATCTGTGGTTTTTTGGTTCCATCCTGTACTGGGCTTAAAATATTTGGTTCCTACAATTTAAAAACAAAAAGAAGGCTTCTTAAACAATTTATTAAACATCAACCAAGTACATTTAACAACAAATAAATGAGAAGAGCAACAACAGACACAATTAGAAAAGGACAGTCTAATGGTTCAAGAGCTGGCTAATGACACAGGTTCGATTCCTTCCTCTACCGCAAGCTTTCTGCATAATCTTAGACAAGTTGCTTGGTCTCGTTGTGCCTAAAATCTTTATGATGCATGGCACTGCCTTCCTCACAGAGATTCTATGAGACTCTAATCCTAAAGTAGTTTAATAATATAGGACTGGGGCCATAGGAATACCTGTAACTGAAAGATTTTTCCATCCACATACATACCTAATGCAGCTACAGTATAGACTAAAACGAACGGAATGCAAAAAAGCTGTGACAGAGCAATTCTGAAAATGACGATGGTGAAGGCAGCCTTTCTTGTAGAGAAAAATCAGTTTTCTTCAAAAGCTAAGGAACAAGAGGTATATGGAGATTGATCTGGTATCACCCTGCTACCAGCAGTAAAGTTCTTCAAGTAAAGATGATACTTTAACTCACATCTCTGGGTGACGTGGAAAGGGATTTAAAAGGAGAAAATGTGGCCCTTAGGTTTAAACAATGAACTGGAAATGTTCCTCACTCCACCAGGCATGTTTGGTCTTTCTAATCTAGAAGTATGAGAGCTTAAGAGTGGGCCCTGTTATGGAGACCATTAAATTTAGTGAAAAAAACTTTGGAGTTCTAATGCCATAACTCAGTCTTGTCACTGGGAATGAAAATTACTGTAGTCTCAACAAACAGAATGAAGCAGATGGGCTCCCGAGTTTTCTTCTATCCGCCAACATCCTAATGTTTTTGTGAAAAGTGAAATTAAAATACGTTCACCAGTGCACATGCACACATTTGAATTTTTATACTTTCTGAAACGTCTCCCTGTGCTTTCTCTAGCTAGTTGCTAAGATTAGGGGTTTCTATAAATTCCATCTAGTCTTAATTTCCACAGGGGCATGAGGCAGCTATACTGGTTCAGTCCTTTGTGGCTGTTTGTAACAATGTCAGCACTGTTATTCAGCATGTTTGCATTGATCTGTGACAACAATGGATTATTATTTGTTTAGGGTTTGTTAGTATGCATGCCGCCTCTTACTCACTGCTTGAAGCAATACTTTGGAAGATATTTTGGACTTTTTGCTATAATTAACCACTCTCCTCTGCCCTGGGACTGGTGGTTAACTAAAATTAATTTACCTGTTACATGTATCAGCATTCTTCCTCAGTCACGGAAGTTTTATAATCCTTGTGAACTATATGTTTTATCTGGAAGTGCTGATCAGCATGAAACTGCTGAATCTATCCTTTCGCTTAACAAAATAAAAAACTGTTTATTGAACCCATAAAGAGTGTTCCAGAGATGTAGTTATCAGGAGATAATCACACTACTGGGATAGCAGAGGCACAAGGTTGAGTATCTTGTCTTGTTATGTCCTGTGATAGACACTCTGCCATGCCTTCCCGTACAGGGAACAGAAGTCTCAAAGCTTGCACTGAGCTAGGCTCAATTCTGAATTATCGGTCTGTAGTCCTAGAGTAGAAATTTCTAAACGTGGCTGCTAGCTTTCTTCATAAAATTCATTGATAATTACAACTTTAGGATATCATGTGCATCCATTATAGATTCCTTTCCTCCAGCCTCCAAATTGGGGCCAGATTTTGCCCCTCTTACTCAATCTGCATGATACCTTACTCATAAAGCAGTCCCAAGAATGATAGAAATAGAGATGCACTGATGTATCAGTTGCATATTGGATTGGCAACAATAAAAGGAAAATTAACATTATCAGCAATCGGCTTTTTTTGGCCAGCGTGGACTATAACGTCACTGATAAATGTTGCGTGCACGTGCGCATCCGCAACATGCACATGGCCAGGAATGCAGCTGGGCAGCTTGGAGAGCAGTGTCCAGCCGGTATGTCTGTGGTGGGGGGAAGGGGTGGGGGAAGAGAAAGGGCATGGGAGGGAAGATGGAGGCCCTCACGATGAGGGAAGTAGTGGGGCAGGGGCAGGCCAGGGGCTGCCCAGCCAGGGAAGTGACAAGCTGACCAGGGCACAGCTGTGGTCAGCTTGTCAGGGAGCACAGGGGGATTTGGAGTGGAGGTTGCTCTCCACCACTGCACACACCCCTGGGGAAGCATGGGGGGGCATGTTGCCACACCCCCCCAGATATGTGTGCAGGGCGAGGGTGGGCTGCACCAGCCTCTTCCCAGCATGGGGACTGGGCCAGGGCTGGGCTCTGAGCGTGCAACAGTGGCACTGAGAGGAGTGATTATGGGGTGGGCTATAGTCACCCAAAATTCCCTGTGGCCACTCCTCCCATCGCCACCACCACCCACCACACCCCGCCCCCACGTACCCCGAGCATAGCCCAGGCCCATTCCCCCCGGCAAGAAGAGGCCAGAACAGCTCCTGGCCCCAAGCCCACAGCAGGCAGCCTGCCCTCACCATGCACACAAGTCTGGGGGGGGGCATATGCCCCCCATGCCTCCCTCGGAGGTGCACACAGCAGTGGAGAGCTTTGCCCCCCACCCCCCGTAGTCCCCAGGTGAGCCGAGCCACCCATTGCTCCATCCCGCTCCCAGGGCCGTATTCGCGGCCCTGGCTGGGCAGCACCTGCTCCTCCCCCTGCCCCTGCCCCATTCCCTCCCTCAGCATGGAGCCTTGATCTGTCCTCCCCCACACCCACATCCTTTCCATTCCACAGACTTAATGGCAGGACATTGCTCTCCAAGCTGCTGGGCTGTATTCCTGTAAATCAGCTATCGGATCAGTATCGGCTGATATGGCTGGTTAATAATTGGCCACCGTTATCAGGCAAGAAAATCTTTATCAGTACACCCCTAGTTAGTAGAGCTACTTATGAGACATTTAGCATAAATGAAAGAAGCACAAAAAACCCTACTTAAGGCAAGGCAGGACCTCAGAGACTTGTTGATAGAGGCATAAGCTTTCAGAGGCAACAGCCTACTTTGCCAGATGCTGTAGTTTCCAGAGACGTATTTATTGCAGCAGTAGGTTTGATTGGTGAGTATATTTACTGCATACCAAAGACTTGCTTAAGTCTTGATTAATATAATATAATATAACTTGATTAATATAATGGATCAGACCCTCAGCTGATGTAACACCGTATCTCCATGATGGAATCACATAGGTTCACACCAGCAGAAAAATCAGAGCAGTTGTACAGATTACATATTACTGCCGTGATCTAGTACACTCTCAGCTGTCAGAGATAATAATGTGCATCACCTGGGTCATTGTGGATCACCTGGATTAACATCCATAAAGATCCAGTGCTTCCTCATGGGAAAACAACAAAAACACTCCTTCCAGAGATGTTTCTGCTTAAAGTTTAAGTTCCATTTCCTGTCCTCTGGTATCTTTGCCAAAACAGCTATTTTTAAGAACAGGGGGATCTTATCACACTAGCAAAATTCTGATAGTTTTCCATCCTGCTTGTCCCTGTAACACTTTCCTTTCATTAAATATATAAAGAGCCATTTTCTTCCTGATGCTGAGGAGGAGATAGAAAAATCCACACACTAGAACCCAAGAAAACTAAATTCCTCCATGGTACTACTCCATTAACTCCATCTGAGTTACACCAGCGAAGAATTTGTTCCAGCTAGTTTCTTCAACTTTCTTCTCTCGGGGTTTACAGCTTTCCCCCTATAAGAATAAAAAAGGACTCGGCCTCTTCCCAACTCAAACAGGAAAAGATGATCTCCCTTGAGATTAGCTTCCTTAGTAGCTCCTGTATCTCTTCAGACCACTGGCAGCACAACTTCTGCTGGATCTACAGTCCTACTGCCCTGCTAGCACCTGCTGGGGAATTCTCTGTAGGGAAGGAGGAATATGGAGTGCAGTGTCATGTACATCCAAGCCCTGCTGTGGACCTTCACAGAGGGTGATAATGCTGTTACTGAGATTGCATTCCCTTCTTCTGTGTTTCCAGTGTTACTAACACACACAATTTTATTGCAAGGATCACAATATTTGGCATTTTTCTTACTCTCCAGTAGCTGCGCTTATCAAACTCATGAAAACCTCATCTTTCTTTAAAAAATTAAGCTTCTAGCCCTTATGGCTGCAGAGAAATGTTTGAAAATATAATCTAAGTGCACTCTGAAATTTAAGAAATGGACGGTAAATAAGAAGACCCCCGACCTTTATAGTTTTATATTTATGGCCTGATTTTAAGCCATTTCTGTGATTTTAGTGACAAGTTTCATAAGGTTTGGAAGTCTGCTATTGGTCACACTGTTTCACAGCCAGCACAAGAGGGGCTGTCTCTCCTCTGTTTTGATTCAGTCTTCCAATAAAGTCATCATAAGAGTAAATATGTGATCTCTGAATTACCTCCAGAGCAACACAATGATCTCAAAAACACAAACACCATGGCTCTCTTGCTAGACCAAATAAGAGACTATCTGTGAAATGATAAAACTCTTTATTAAAAACAGCAGGAAAGAAATCTGAAAACTCATAGAAAAGTTTTGTCTTTTTTTTCTCCTTAGTCTTAAGGTCCATCCAAGCTACTAGGCATCACTGGCTCACTAGTACCATCAGGTTGATAGTGTGAAACATACACAAATGATTAGTTAAAAAGAAAAAAAAAACCTGTAGTATAACACTGAAACATTGCCAGGCTAGGAATTTAAAGACAAACCTCTACTGGCTCTTCACCACCTTTTGCCTGACCCTCGCCCAGTTCTCCACTCTCATAGCTGCTGCTTTTTTCAACCCATAATTCAGATTTTTCTACAGTTAATCGCAATTGATCAAGATCAGCTTTGATTTGCTTGTAGTTATCCACATCCTGATTAGACACCAGCAACTGGACCTGGAAATATGGTATATTATGCAACAATAATACAGCAAGATGTACAGCAGCTATTGTAGTCAAATTTGTTTTACGGTTCCATTCTACACATCCATTTTCACTTGAACTTGAAACTTCAAGCAAATTATCACTTGAAACTCAACTCAAAACTTTGCCTTCTGAACTGAAATTTGTCATACTTGTCTTTTCAGTTCAAATTCAACAAAGCTGTTAAGACACACTAAATTTAATGTCACTGAAGATTTTGTTTGCCCAAGGAAAAATGGCTACAGTGTTTAGAACATTCTACTTTCTTCCTCATCACACTACAAAATCTTTTTCAGTATAAACACATATGTATAAATCCCCAAGCAGTGTGGCAGAGCTAACAATGATGCAAATATTATGGTCATCAGGATATTAAAATGAGAAATGGTTTATCCAGTCTAAACAATATTTTGCAAGAAGACAGAATTGATACACAAGAAATAAAGAGCTCTAAATGCAGTCAGTATTTCCAAAGATTGAAATGCCAATGAAAATTTTCAGTGCTTCCCAGGTTCCATATAATTTCCTCTCAGATCTTCGTCTGCATTTTTCCAAGATGACTCTAGTATTCTAATTTTCCACCCATAATATTTAATCTCTCTTCTCTTTCTCCTAACTCCTCACGATTTAGAAAGATCTGTAAAATCCCTTTCCTTACAATGCTATTGGGTTTCTCCCCTAGATTATTAATTATTAACCAAAACCTAAACAATGTTCCTATAGTAAATCAAAGATTATCCTTAAGAAATCAAACTGATGTCAAAGGAATGCCTACATTTTATAAATGTTGCCACCTGCCAGGCAAGAACATTAATAACATATAAAAAAATAATTGTTTGCAAAAAATATTCACTATTTTATAATACAGTCTTAAAGTTCACATCTGATTCTCTCTTAGCAGTGTAGAGCCTTGTTATTCTGAACAATTTATGAGTGCTGCTTATCTCCTAGTATTAGTATTCTACTTTCTCCACAGCTTTTTTTGTTTATTTGACAATTAGACTTTTCTTACCTTTACAGAAACATGTTAGCTACTCAACCCTCGCTTAACTGGGAATAGCAGCTATTTATGCACCTAATCAGCATGGCCCCACTTTAATATCCTGGTGGGAGGCCATTATGCAACTCTGCAACAATATTAAACAAAGACTTTCCAGCTACTTATCATTTGTCTGGTTTCAGACACAAAAAACCTCGACTTCTTACATAAGGATGAGAAAATATAAATGTTTCAAATAAGCATCAAATGATCTAAAAAAATGTAAGTTATAGGTCCCTACAACTGGAATATGTCATTATTGCACCCCATTACATCAGGATCTATACCAGGGGTGCGCGAAACAGGCCATATTCAATTCAGATTCGGCCTGAATCAGGGACAGCGATTTGATTTGTTGATTTGGATCACTGTCCCGATTCAATATGGCCAAATCCGAGTCTGAAGATTCGATGTCGATTTGAAGAATCAGCAATTCAGCCACAGACACAGCTTTAAATGTTTTTTCTACATACCTCGAGGTACAAGGCGCAGCTTGTGAACACAGTGATTGTGGGGCGGATGGAGCATCCCACAGGAGCGTGGGGGGGCCCCCTGCATGCTCATACTTTCAGTCCACTTCTGGGTCTACCTCCAAGCACACAGGAGGGCCCCCTCATGCCCCCCTGGCTCAGTGATCGGCTACAGGGGGACCCCAGGTGCCCCCCCCAGACCCAGGAGGCACCAGTCGCCAAGCTGGGGGGATGCAGGAGGCCGCCCCTGCATGCTCCCCAGCAGACCTGGAAGTGGACCAGAAGGGCTTCTGGTCCACTTCCGGGTCTGCTGCCGAGCACGTTGGGGACCCCCCCACGCTCCTGTGGGATGCTCTATCCACCCCACCATCTCAGTGTTGACAAGCTGCCTGGTACCTTGAGGTATGTAGAAAAAACAGTCAAAGCTGTGTCTATATTTGAATCGTCAAATCTCTCTGAACTGATTTGGAGGGTTCCGATTCAATTCGGAGAGATAAAAGGGTCTCCTGATTCGATTCGGATTTGGAGATTCGACCACCGAATCGGCCCAAATCTCCATCAAATTGAATCAGCAACCGAAGCTTTGCATAGTCCTAATCTATACCTTATTTTTAACACATGAAACATTTAAATATAGCGTTAACTAAGAGATGGAAAAAAGTAGCCAAGCACAAGCATGGTTTTGTCCTTACTTCCTGTTCACTGTGACCCTGGACAAGTCACTTAGACCTCAATTTTGAATACTGGCTACAATCCCAGATGACTTGATTTTGGGGTGCTTAAATAGAGGCACCTTATTACCAGCTCACTGAGGACTTGCTGCTTCCACAGAGAGAAGGGGTTGAATATAGTCTTTGAATTGTCAGAAGGAAACATTCTCATACTATAACTGGCAACTTAAGTGATAGCAAATGCCTTTGGAAAGAGTTTCTTTCTTTCCTACAGTAATGCTATTCCATCAATACATGTAAAGCTATTGCAGCTCCACCTGTTTAAATGCTTGCAGAACTTCTGCTCTTTGACTGAAGTGTTTAAATAGCAGGTGAAGGGCCCCGGATAGCAAAGGAGGATAGTCGTGCATAATAAGGTGAATGAGAACCCGTAAAAATGTTCTGCTGCCCTCATCATCCAGCTCTACAGGATTTTTTTCTTTTCTGAAAGAAAAAAAAAACAAACCCACAATGAATTTTGACAAAAGTAAACAAAAGCCACTCTCTTTGTTTGCCATAGCTTTTATAACTAGAAAGGACAAACAGTGAGAAAGAAATTAAAAACCACCCATCTCAGCACTATTGTCTTTACAGGAATCTTGTAACTGGATGGATACTATATGCTAGAAATAAACATGTACAAAATTTGTCAGCCATTGTGAATAAACTCCATATTGTAAACACATTAATTTATATCTTGGCTACATGGCAGCAAATTCATCCTTGGCACAAAGCTGTTGATGGCAAGGGAGCTACACCAGACATAAATGTACCCCCCTGTCGTTTTTTTGTGACTCCTTTCCTTTTCACTCCTATTAAAAATTTGTTTAAGAAAAATAAGCTCAAAATAGTACAAAATTGCCAAAGGTAACATAATTCTGGAATCATATTTATAATCTAGAATGACAGCAAGCAGATTTACACTTAGCATATCAAAGCAGAAGTAATGTTTCCGAGAAGCCAGTCACTCTCGGTGATCATTTGAAAGAAGCAAGCGCCAAGGGCTGGGTGTTGTTTTACATTATAGGAGATCGGGGACAGGACTGGAGGCATTCCTCTTGCTGGTAAAGATTGAGAACACATAAGGGATTGACTGAGGAAAGATCACAATGCCTAGTTCGTGTATCTTTCACCTTTTACTTAGCTCTGGGAAAAACTTTCAAATCTATGGGCTTGTCTAAATGGGGTACTTTTGGGGTTTTTTTTAGCAGTGTAATTATAATTATATGTATATAGTTAAACCAACATAGGTATGCTGTTATAACTCTTCTATGTATACATTTTTATTCATCCTGCTTTTTCTAGTACACCTTAAATCATTTCCAAGGTGCCATAGCCTAAACCAGAAAAGGGCTATTTAATACAGAAATAAGAGTGTCCACATCCGGTGTTATAGTGGTACAAATATTGTGCTTTAAATTAACACCTTATCTTTTTACACTACATCTTTCCCCTATAGACAGGCCTTAAAAGAGTTAGGGAATAAGTCAAAAACCTGGATCCAAGCTCTTCCTCTGATCATCAAGGATAGATTAAAAGAATCCAATCCAAGTCCCCCTGTTGCCCAAACCAGATCCAAACACAAACTGAGAAATTTTTGAAAGCCAGACTTGAACTTTATCGTACTGGCACACCAAACCTTTGAGCTTCAACAGAAACAAGTACATCCACAACCTCCTCTTACTGAGATCATCTTATGTGACAAAAGGAAATGCCAAAAGAGAGGCAGAGATATGAAGTAACATAACGAATACAAATAAATAATCAATTAGAAGTTAAAATATTAGAAGAAAGAGCACATTATAGAATTATAGAAATTTATATTAAATTTTATATATTTATATTAAAATTATAGAAAGAGCACATACAGACAAAAGTATAACCTTCAGAGAGTATACCTGCCAGCAAACATGGTTTCAGCCTGAGCTGCAATTTCATCTATGTCAGGAACAATCGCTGCAAAGAACCACAGGGACCATAATTTAGTTTGTGCAGATAAAGAAACTGTTTTCCCTCTTTCAGTACATGCTGCAAACTAATGGCCTAACCATGCACTTCTCAGTCAGAAGAAACTTCCTCTGAATCAGTTATTGGTTCTTCTTCCAGAATTAGGAGGGCCCTAATTATCTGTTATTTGTATTTCAGCATTACCAGCCCCAGCCATGGACCAGGTGCTTGTTGCTGTATAAACACAGAACAAAAATTATTACTCCCTTAAAATGTTAATCTTCCACAACTACTTTGGCAGAAATAACCACCCAAATTAAAAAAAATAATGCCAAAATGTGGAAGCATTATTCTTGCAGAAAAATATTTATCCAGGTAATTATTTTGCTTGCAGTTTGTTTATCATTCCTGACTCATGAGGATTCTTTTTGCATCCACACACCATTAACTCCTCATACAGATCACTAGCTGCCATCTCCCTGAGCTTTAAACACCAATTCATTACTGTACCACCCTTACCTCATCTGCTTCCCAAGGACTTGGGTTCTGTTTCTAGGCATGCGAGACAAGAAAAAGGAAAAAAAAGCCCAGTGTGAAAATGTGGCCATCTCCACCCCATCCTCCAGAGTCTGCTCTCATCCTCATTTGTTATGCCACCTCTGATAGCTTTGAGAATGGTATAAATAAATAAACTCTCATCATCATAGGAACAAATAATTATATTTAACTAAAGGAGAGAAGGGTAGTAAACATCTGATTTCTGTGGATGCCCCTTACATTATCCAATCTCCCACAAGCTTTCATCTTGTAGTGATTTTATTTTTTCTGGAACTGTTCAGTTTATTGCTTATTAAAAAGACAGTTATTTTAAATTGCAAAACAATAGCAACAGTTACCTGAGACGATCCCTGGTGAGTCTGGGGGAGAGACTGAGGCGCTATCAACATTTTCACCATTTTCTCCAAACTCTCTCTTGTAGATAGACAGCATGTAGGATATTCTATAGTCCAGTCTAACACTAAGGATAAACTACAAGACAAGAATTTAAAATAAGATGCTCTTCCCTTTTATTTGACAGCCTATTTGCATATGTGCAGTGAGAGGAAGTCATTTGTTTCAAGTGGTGTAAAGCATGCTTGTCCATTTGATAAACAATATTGGTAAACTGGTGATTTCTTTCTCAGGACTGGTTCCACATCTTATCCTGAGACATTTCAGCTTCCACTAAATACCACAACAGTTCAGATTTGTCCAGGAACTCTGGGAATTTACCCTAAACCTGTTATCCATGAACCAGGTGGGTCCTTCTAAAGCTTCATCAGAACATTAGGCTAAAATTTTCCTTGAATTAG